>NC_054491.1:1132500-1187500 GCF_017639515.1 Carcharodon carcharias
TCATTAAGTCTGAAGGCCCCTTAATGCATCCGGAGGAGTGCAGGCCACCACTTGGGATGGCCAGAGTTTAGTGCTCTGCATGGCTGCCCGACACTCCAAGCACCTCAGCCCTGCTCCACCTCACCAATTGACGGCAGCTTCGTTTACTTTACTGCAGGCTGTGCGCTCAGCTCAGGCACAGGCATTCTCCTAACCCACACTGCAAGGCTGCACTGTTAGCTTGAACCATGAGGGAGACTGGTCCAAGCCGAGGTGATGACATTGTAAGGGCCTATGAGCATCTCCACCAGCTTTAGGGCAGCTTTAGCGAGGAGATTGTACAATGTGCCCAGTCATCCAATTGTTCTGCAGTCCACTAAAATGCTCATTAATTTGCAGTCTGTGCCCGAGGGGTGCAAAGCTCTTGAGCACTTGGTGGCACATTCACGCCTGTGCATTGCTTGAGTGGGCAGATAAGCTAGAGGGCCCTTTCCACGCATATCCATGTAGCTGCACCGGAACTGTCTCAGCTGCAGAGGAATGTTCACTTTATACAAGGTTTCCCTAATGTGTGGCCACTTCCCTCCCCCCAACCCGCTCATGCTTGTGAATTACCTCCAACTGCTGGGCAGTGTCCCCCCCCCCACCCCCAATTCACCTCAACGGCAGGGCAGCCCTTGCCCTCATGCCTCCAACATGCCTCAACCTTGAAGTCCAACAGGCGATCCAGGCGAGCACTGCACAACGTTACTGTGTACTCACCTCTAAGTTCCCCTCAAAGTGCAATCCGCCAAGTGCACTCCTTATGTATGTTGTTGTGAAACACGTCAGCATGCAATCATGCCAACATAGGCAGATGAACCAGCCAGGGGGATTATTCTAGAGGGCTGGCCTTATAATGACTACAGATGGATTACAATGAGGTTCCTGATGTCTGATGGCAGGAAATGTGGCCCCCCATCAACAGGCTGAGGGAACAATCTTAAACTGGTTTCACAACGTTGTGAAACCAATTCCTGGCCTTCTCGCCATATTGTCTACTCGTGTCGCTGAGCACACCCGATGCCAGTGGGCACGGAAAATTCCACCCAAGGTCTCAAATCTCAGCTGAGCTGTCAATAGGGTTGGTTATTATTGGGCTCAGCACCTTTTGGCCAAAGGGAGAAAACATTTCCAGGATTAGCACCTCAGATAACTGTCAGACAAGTGTGTATGTGTGAGGTGTGCACACATGTGCGTGCATGCGTGTGTGTGTATGTGTGTGAGAGCGTGAGTGTGTGTGAATAGAATTATTCTTGCCAATTATGCCTTTTGCAGTCACATTCAGAACCTGCTGTAAAGCGCACAGGCGAACGATGATGGTGCGCCAGAGGGCATTCAGTGCCCCTGAAGCAGGTACCCAGCAAGATGTCAAACATTCAGGAAAGGAGAACAGGCAGGGCAGAATATTAATGGAACATTTGGTAAGATATAAATTTTAAAATGCAAAAGCACAAATTAATTTTATGTTCAATTCATTTCTTGTGAAGTACAGTGATGCACTCATTAGCGATCAATGAGAGTGGTCTATGGCTGTATATTTATTCCTAATGGCATCTGGATTGTGACACCCAAATCTGAAGAAGGTGGAGATATCTGGAGCTTGCACTGAATGATCTTCAGCTTTCTTTGAAACCTATTTTTTCAGCCAATACCAAAATTTTCCCTATTTTGTATTTTGATTGGAAGCTTCCAGTCAAACCTTCTTAAGATGGTAAGATAGAAATCATTAATAACATACTACTCCTCAAGCATATAACCAATTTTCTATATCAAACAATTATACCATTTCTTACTGAAGCCAAATATATTTCTGTCTGCCCTTTTTGTTTCGATAACAAGTAGGCCAATGAGCGTTCCTTACCTCACACAGAATAGGTAACAGGATTAAGGAATGCCCGTTACACTGAAACATTCCATCACATTTTGAAATAGCAACCTGATCAGTTCAAAGAGTTACAAAGGAAGCAAGATTCTTTGCCCAAGACTGTGTTGCCCCTTGGATTTTCAGTTGACAGGTGTTTTCAGCATTTGTGACAGTGATTTTCAATTGAATGTAGAGATGTGCATGGTCTAGAACCAAGAAAAACTTTGATGTCTTTCTGGTTCCCAATCATTATCTTATGCTATCGAACAACCTTCTGCCACGTAAACAGGTTCTTAAAAATGTATTCATGGGATGCGGGCATTGCTGCCAAAGCCAGCGTTTGTTGCTTTTCCCTAATTGCCCTTGAGGAGATGATAGTGAGTTGCATTTTTGGACTGCTGCAGGTCATGTGGGTTCTTTTTTTGACACAACTGAGTGGCTTGACTTCAGAGTGCAGTTAATAGTCAACCTCATTGCACTGGGTCTGTGGTCACATATGGGTCATAGCTGGTGAAGCTAGTAGATTTCCTTCCCTAAAGAGCATGAGGGAATGAGATGAATTTTTACATCAATCTGGTAGTTTCTTGATCACCCTTACTGATACTTTTACTGATACTAGATTTTTTTTTAAAAATTCCAGCTTCATTTAGTTATCTGTATTTAAATTTCCAAACTGCTGTTGTAGAATTTGAGCTCATGTTTTGGGACTGCTAGTCCAGTAATATAGTCACTATGCTACTGTACCCAAATAAAAGGGTTTACATCTAAAGATAAAAGCAAAATATTGCAGATGCTGGAAATCTGAAACAAGAACAGAAAATGCTGGAAAATCTCAGCAGGTCTGACAGCATCTGTGGAGAGAAAGACAGAGTTAACATTTTGAGTCCGTATGACTCTGAAGAAGGACCTAAAGATCCTGACAGAAGTTAGGGAATAAATAAAATGGAAGATTGGCTATAATTGTACAAACTCTATAGGAAGGGAGATTATGTTAAAGCAGTGGGGAACATATGGCAGCTGTCTTTGTATAAAAGACAGAGCTAGGAAGCAATGGGAAGTTATCCTTACTTGAGTAAACTCCCTGTTTTCTGCTGTTGCCACGTGAGCAATGATCATAATCTAACTGGGCTGCATAGAATCTTTGTTGCTGGTAAATTTACCAACTTGAACACACAATAATCACCATCACAACAAAATGGCAGTTAAGCTTTTACAGTTGTGATTGAGGTTCAACTAGTTTCTAATATCAGTCTAGAAGGCAATCTGTGCCCAATAAACCGCTGTCAGATCATTTATTCAGCAACAAGCAAATGACCGC
This sequence comes from Carcharodon carcharias, assembly GCF_017639515.1. NCBI lineage: Eukaryota > Metazoa > Chordata > Chondrichthyes > Lamniformes > Lamnidae > Carcharodon > Carcharodon carcharias. The sequence goes on from NC_054491.1 coordinate 1,135,704, forward strand.
ATGATAAAACTCTGGAAATTGCTGGAATGGTGAACGTGAAACATACATAGTGTTTAATCTTTTGGTAATGCATTGAAAAGCAAGATAAAAGCAAAATACTGAGGATGCTGGAAATCTGAAACAAGAACAGAAAATGCTGGAGAAACTCTTCAGGTCTGACCGCATCCTGTAAAGAGGAAAAAAGAGTTAACCTTCTGAGCCCCTATGACTCTTCTTCTCCAGAAATGTTACCTCTGTTTTGTTCTCTCCACAGAAGCTGTTTGACCTGCAGAGTTTCTTCAGCATTTTCGGTTTTTGTGTCACTGAAAAGCAATCTCTGTTTGGTCTTTTCCGCCTGCTCTGGCTCTGTGACAACGCTCCACTGTGGAATCTTGTGCGATTCGCTGGTTCTGGAGCTTTTGGCCTCCAAGTGTAACATTTAATTGTGCTTCAGCTAAAACCGTAAAACTTATTAGTGACATAAGACACAAAAGTTAAAGAGCTGAAGTTTTGATCCAGTTCTGATGAACTAGTCTAAATGACCTGAATTTCCCAGGATCGATTGTGGGGGATGTTCGTTAACAGATAAAACATCCACCGCTTTTTATTGCTCCCAACCATTGTGCAGAGTTTCCTGCTACACAGTATTGTGCTTATAAAATAGCAGCTTTGTAACAGGGAGGAAGCAGTCAGGGAGGTTGGGGGTGGGCAGTGAGGGCAGTGGTTCAAGGGGCTTCAGTATTTCAGTGCGGCTGGCTGGACTGTTAAAAGTAAAAAGTAAGTTGACAGCGTCAATAGAATCAGAGATAAAGCTAGATCATTTCCTCAAAGAATCTAGAAGGTCAATCAAGCAACTCTGTGATGATTGGTCCTGAGTAAGTCACGCTTCTCAAAGTGCTGACAAATTCCATGCAAAAATGTAATCTCATATTCTGAACTTGAAGAGTCTATGGAACATCGTAGGTAACATAAAAGGTAAATTCTTTTAACTTATTGTGTTGAAGGTGCCTGTGATTTTGAGGATTTTGTGTATTTACAGCCATATATTTGATGTACAGTTGATTTTTGCTGTGCTTGTATGAAAGGAGAATTGTTTATGTGTTCACGCCTGCGTGCAATATTCTATCCAGAATGACAGCTTTTCTTTCCCTACACACATGTTTGTCTATCATTATGTGAGGCAGGAAGCCCTTATGGCAATGTTGCTTGACGTGAAGCATTTGAAGGGCACTGCTGAGAGCAAGCGGTAATTGAATCTTCACGAAACTCTCAGCTACATGGGCTGAGGCACTTGAATCCTCTGATCGTTATTGAGTCCGGATGTATTTTAGTTGTATGTTGTTCATCTGGTAGTCTGTGACCTAAGACTATTTATCCTGAAGAAAGAAGCAGCCTTAGTAATTTTTGGGAACACTGCAATAAAATCTAATCTGAGAGGTCATTCATCTTTCCATTCACATGCCTCCCCAACGCCTTGGTGGATAAAGATGCTGCCAGGTATGACCAACCTGATGCCAACCATAAGATTCAACTCAGTTTGATCTCCAGCATACCACCTGTTTGGTGCCCCAACTGATCTCAGTGCCCTGGGATAAGGGGGAGGGATTAACCAGGGTTCCACCTCATGATCTGTACCCAGTGGCTCCTGTGGGAATGTTTGCACCAGCAGTTGTCAGTGCCAATAGGACTGAGCTCAGTCACGATGCCCACCACAGTCCAATAGCCTACAGCATTCAGTGGCTCGGTTCACATTTGAAGAATGTGGTAGGAGGACATCCCAACCAACATGTGCCTCACAAAGTTGATAAAAAATGCAGTTCTATAGTTGAGATAAATGTTTAAATTTATTGCGACTATACCAAGGTCTCTCATTATCCCCTTTAGAAATACCCACAATAACAACTTGTATTTATTTAGTGTCTTTAATGTAATAAATCATCCCAAGGAACTTAACAAAAGTGTTATAACGCGAAATTTGACACCGAACCACATATGTTGATTTTAGACCAATAGCTTGGTCAAAAGCGTAGGTTTTATGGAATGTCTTGATGGAGGAAAGTGGGGCACAGAGGCTGAGAGGTTCGGAGGAGGAATCTTGGAGTTTAGGGCCTAGGCAACTGAAAGCGTGGCCACCAGAGGTAGAGCGATTTCAATCGAGAATGCTCAAGAGGTCAGAATTAGACGTGTGCAGAAATTTCAGAGGCTTGTGGGCTGGATGAAATTACAGAGATAGGGATGGGCTAGTCCATGTAGAGATTTGAAAACAAGGATTACTCAAATTAAAGACGCTTTGTTAGATATTGTACCTTCATGTTGCAGCATCCTGGTCAGTAAATACTTGTGTAATTGGGGAAAAAATATAGATCAAGATGAAGGAGAAAGAATCTTTACTGTCACCTTTACTAAAAGAAAAGGCATATAAATTTAAATATACCCTTGATATTTACAGAATCTCCAAAACAAATTACAAGTAAGTTTGTAGATATTTGACAATTGTAAAGCCTTCAAACTACCCAATCAAGTGATTGAGAGGAAGAGAAGAGAGCCATGAGCCAGGCAAAAATCTGAGAACAATCCAGTGAACCAAATATGGAAAATAGCACAAATGTTGTGGGAGAGATGGGAATACCAATAAAACAAATATGACACATCGACCAACACGACATTCTGGTCAGCCAGTGCTGTTTTCCAATTAATTCTGTTGTGTTGTTCTGGAAGTATCTTAATCTATGTCACATAACTTTGGTTCTGGTTTGCACCCAAACTGGACAGATACACTCCAAAATTGGCACAATTGAAAAAGAAAGATCAAGACACGTGAGGATAAGGAAGACAGGATGAACACCGGACAGTGCATCTCCCAATGCTCACTAAAGTGCCTGTATAAGGACACGATGCCTGCAGGGGTTACAGGTTAACTATATCCCGATCAATTAAATTGTTAAACCATTTGCACTGTGTTTGAAACAGAGAAAACCTAGACAGCTGGTGCCCAATTATTTAAGGCAGAGTCACTCTTTGGCCTTTGAGTCAAGGCAATTATAGCTTCCTGGCTTCACAGCTACAAGTGAAATACATTGCCTGAGATAACCAGGGGATTGTGATTTTGTCAATTTGCAAATGAGGAATAACCATCTGCAGGAAGCCAGCTCAGGGAATTCTTAATGCTCACAATCCTAAATTTTGATTCTTGATGAAGCAACAAAACTAGAAAATAAGATCAGGTGTGTCATTACATAGCTCCTGTGGAACCATTTACTGACAAGTAGTACAAGCTACCTACACAACTTTAATGATAAAGGTTCAATTAAAAATAGGACCACATTGTTCCCAGAAAGGATTGAAGAAAAGCATTGTGTTTTCTTTAAATAATTACTTTTATGGTCACAAAAGGTAATGGATAGAAATAATTTTCTATTTTGGGAATGTAAGGGATGTTCCTGCACTCACAAAGGCAGTAGCGTCATAGGAGTGGAAAGCTAGAAGCCATGTGATCTACACTTTCCTGAGATGTTTCCTGCAAATGCTATTCCCCGCTAGGAAGCTACCACCTGGAGATAAGCTCCTTCTACTATAGCTCAACAACAGGGAAGAAGTAGGGAGGGAGTGATAGCAGAAGATACATAGGAAGCCTTGAGACAGAAATGTTGAGAGTTAAAAAAAATGAAAGAGAAAGTGTGTGAGTGAGCTGAAAGCAAAATGAAGAAGGGAGTTGTGTTTGCCAGATGCATTTCCACAGCTCCTCAATTTAATGGTACAGAAGAGGCCCCTTCCCCCTACAACCTGCAAGAGAACAGGATAGCTTTGGTTTTGGATTATGAAGTGGCCTCAAACATATCAGCTCTCCAATATAATATCTGAGGCCTCTAATTATCATTTTAATGACAAGTATAATTAGATTCCAGAAATCATTGGTAAAAATCCAAGGATCATGTAATAGAAAAATAATTTGACTTATACAATGACCTTGAACCAATAACACTGGTAATATCCCATTACACTATCTGGCCAACCTATGAAAATGGTGATAGACTTACTTTCTGTTTTTCAATCATTCTTGATTTATCAAGGGGAGAATTTTCTCCCTGTCGGGGGGGGGATTGGACGGGAACAGGATCGGGAGTGTGCCACCATTTTATATGGGCGGGCCGATTAAGGCCTGCCCAGCGTGACGCGCACCCACAAGCACTGAATGCTCCCTGTGTGTGGGGGGTGGGGAGTGGGGGGTGGAGGGGTGGGGAGGAGGCTGAGTCGGGGTCTGCGGTCTTTCGAGCCTCAGGGAGATTAGTTTGATCTTTAAAAATTTTAATAAAGGCAGAATTTTTTTTTAAGACATGTCCCCTCATGTGACAGTGTCACATGAGCTGGGACTTGTCAATAAATTTTATTGAAAAATTTTATTAAGCTTTAAAAACCTTCGCGAAACCTCATCCTGTCCCTGGATGAGTTTTCATGATAAATGTGAAGGCCGCCTGGGCTCTTCACCTGCCCGACAACCTTAAGGTTGGACGGGCAGCTCTGTTAAGTATTTTAATTGATATTTAAGTGGCCTCAATAGGCTTTGACAGTTTGGCGGGTGTGCGGCTGATTCTGGTGCTTGCCTGCCGAACTGAAGGTCAGAATGATGCACGGTGACATTGGGACACACGACCTACGGCACTGCGCGTCATTTTACACATCGGCGAGCGGGACCCCTCTCCCACACATCGACCCGAAGGTTCTGCCCCAAAGTTATATCTGGAAACATCCAGATAGCTTTTTAAATCTCACCTATTGTTAATTTTGAAGTGTTTAGTCCTTTATATGAATTGGTGTTCAACAGACCAGCATGTTTCTGATATTCCATAAGGATTCTTGTACCTAACAGAAAATATACATTAAATTTTGCTATCTGAAGAGTTAAGGAGGTCTTGTGGTGCAATAGGCACCATCCCTGCCTCTGAGTCAGAAGCTCCAGGTTCGAGTGTCACCCCTGGGCATGGTGACCAAGGAGGATGTGTTCATAACGCGGCCAAAGAGGTTGATGTAAACCTGCAGATCCTTCCAACACACGGCAATGGCAGGGAGAGATTCCTTGTCAGCCATGTAAGGAAAGAAAGTTAGAGCCTCTACCATGACTACCCATAGCTCCAGACTACAACATGTATGTAAAAGTGCATGTTGCCACAGCAACTTGGACTTCCTTAGCATCTGTAATACACCACTACCATCTGTAGAGTTAATTGAGGCATGGCAGTCCAAGTTGGTCTGCTTCTGATGGCTTTACACAGTACTACCAGAGAACTAAATCTTGCAGATGTTTTGTATTTTTCCAAGATAACTAGCTATCTCAAGCTAATTAATATTTCTTTATGATGTAGTAAAATAACATTACAAATATAATGTTACATTTGATGATGGGAGGCAGTTCAGTGTTTGCTGGTACAGAGGAAAATATCGTAACCATGCAGAAACATTTTGGTAAATGTTTTTGCATCAAAATAGAAAAGTAATTGAGAAAATGGAGTAATAGGATATTTTAAAGAACATTGCCTGCTAAAAGTAATGCCGTTTCCGTTAATAAAGGGTGGACTCACCCCAGATTTGCACAAAGTGCAGTAATGGGTGGGAAAAAAGTAATTTTACCCACCGGCCACGATGGTGAGTTTTTGCATCATATCGCACCATTCCCACCTCATTAATTATGCAGACCACAGGAAACATGCCTTCTCGCTGGTGGGCGGCCTCTGATTTGCCAGCCACGCCGTTACCTCACTACCTCCTCACGCGGGCACCATATATAAACTGCAGCCACGCACACACTTCTCAATGCTTGTAGCCCAGGACTTCTTCGATGAAGACATGGCCCCCAAAGCCAAGAAGCGTGCAGCCCTCTGATTCAGTGTCGCATCTTTGTGACAGCTTCTGGACACTGTGGAGCCCCATCGCACTGTTCTCTAACCCCACTCTGGCTACAGGAGACCCCTCAGTCTCACCATTCCAGCTTTGGAGGTGGTGGCAGAGATGGTCAGTGCCAATGCTGCACACAAGAGATTGGCCATCCAGTGCAGAAAATGGATGAATGATCTCACCCATGCCACCAGGGTAAGACAATCATCTCATTACTCTAAACTCACCCACTCACAAGGCCGTCACACATTCACTCACTCACTGCCAGCTCAAGGAGGACATCACCACCCATTCTCTTACACATAACCTCACCTCTCCATCTGGCCTCATCTCCTCTGGAGACTGCTTCCTCAGCCCTTACCCTCTTGAGGCCATTTGCACAGGCCAACATGTGCCCCACACACACCCTGGATACCCCCCTTCCCCAGTACAGCCTTCGCCCTTCAGCCACTTCCCTTGCCTGAGGCCACTTCTCCCCCTTTTCCCAAGCAAGCCCTGGCCCTGCAGCCATTGAAAAGCCACATCCCCTGCCTTACAGCTGGTCTGGTAGGTAGAGACCTGACCATGAGCCCCCCTAAAAGTGATGTGGTGCTGCCTGTGAAGCGTGGCGCTGATACCCACAATCACTGCCCCAAGTCAGGTCAGCAAACAAACCTCGAAGTCCCGAGTGATGTGCAGCCTGCCAGGTGCACGCCGCTTATGTACAGTTAGGAAACACATTGGCATAGTGCCCAGATGATCCAGCGTGTGGGGTGGGGGGGTGGGGGAGGGGGTGTGGTGGATGATTGCAGTGAGCAGGGCTTATAATGAGATGCTAAAGTATTGAAATTAGGTTCCCAATGTGCAGCGGTGGGAGAAGTGGCCCACCATTGACGGGTGGAGCAGATGATCGCAAACTAGTTTCACGACGGTGTGAGATCGATTTTTGACCTTCTCACCATATTGTACCCACCCCACCCGTTGCCCGTCATGACACCTGATGCCAACGGGCCAGAAAATTCCAGCCAAAAACACTTAACCATAATGATAGCTGAGATTTTTCAATATCCATATAAGACTACAATGGGGGAAGATTTCCTCTAACCACTTACTGTAGAAAATTTGTACATCCCTTTATAAATGATGGGTTTACAGATTGCTACAGCTTTCTAGGTTCTTTAATTGGGGACAGGACAAGTAGAACTTTGTCCAGCTACTTGTAGTGGGTGGTGACCAACCACTTGCTGAGTAAAATCCACTGCATGGCTGAATAATCACCATCTCATAAACATGATTTTGCACTCAGAAACATCTTTAGTTTGAAATCATAAAATCTAAGTTAACTGACATTATGTGGCCGAAAGACAATTATTGCAAAATTTGCCAGAAGAGATCAGCAACCCTGTAAATGAGGTGATATAAGTTCTCAAAGAGGATTGGAGGAGATCAGTGTATAAGTTAAAACTAGCTAATCAAGAATTGGTTAGGTCACTGCAAATTAATATTCATCTGCTGAATTTCCAATTAAAATTTTAATTGTGTCATTCGATTTGTATTAATGCTGACAGATGTGGTACATTTGCAGAACAAATTTAGCTAATTGCTTGATGACTAATTCTGGATTTCCATAACAATTTCTTGTGCTAAAGCTGCCCAATGGCACAGGTGGCAGGTTTGACTGTAGGTTTGTACCATTTTCCCATCGCAAGTCCCTAAATTCATTCAGGAGACTACAGTAAAAATTCAGGGTCAGACCTGAACTCCAATCTTGAGAGAAACACACAAACACAACTAAAGGGTTTAAAGAGCTCGAGGACGCATCTGAACAGTTCCATGTCACCGACTTAAAAGCCAGATTGGCAGAATGATGGCATAAAGAGTAAATAAAATAGAGCAACTAGAGTGAAGAGAAAAAATGTTCCCCCATTGCAGTCTCAATAGACGTTGAAATGCCCCAATTACCAATATGGTCACATATGTCTTTATTAATAAACAAAGCATCACAGCAGATACCATTTAAAATGCAAACTGGCTACAAATCCCAACACAGAATGCTTAATATTGCCAATTATAAATGAAAAAAATATTTCCCCCACGTCATTTAAATCATTACTTCATGCCAAAGAAATGAGATGCTTTATTTGTGCACATATGCCCATAGAGATTATGAAAATAAATGCTCAATATTTATAATGCGCAATGGCCTGTGTTGCCTCTGAAATGATAAAAGCAGCAGTCCAACCTGGTGATAATTTTAACTTTGGATGACAATTTAAAAGAGGCGATAATCATAAACTTTTGATACGCTTCTCCCGATGCTTTACACCAGTGTTGAAAGTGAAATTTACTCCCCAAGGGCTCAGTGAGGGGGATGGGAGAGGGTCTTAGCCTTAGAGTTGTAACCACGGCAAATTGGAGTTCAAATGTTCAAGGCAGGAGGAAGAAACTGTTAATGCAGCAAATCTGAAAGAAATTGCAAACAAGAAGTGCTGGAAATACATAGCCAGTTGATCAGTATCTATAAGCAGTCTAAAACTGTGTGGTGAGCTGTTGTTTCTGCTCAGTTACTGATGGAACCCACTGGGTCTTTCTGTTCTTGAATATTCAAGGCTTTATACTGGAAACAGCACTGACCCAAAGTGTTGCCAATATTCAAACTCTTGTATCTGGAATGCATAACATTTAGCCGCACTTTGTCTTAGTGTATTTGCAATTCTGTCTGTGTTCTGAACTTTTGTTTGTTCAGCTTCAACCCATGGCTGAATTTTGATTACTGTGAAGATTTATTCATTCATTCCAACAGCAAATTCTCATTTACAAACTTGCAGTAGCTATTACTCAGTGCAATGTAGAAGTGAGTATGTTACTTATCATAGCTAAACCATATTGTGGTTTCAGGAAGTTATGAATGGAGATTGCTGTCCACAGTTACCACATATAATGTCAGTCAAGCAGGATTTAATAGGACAAAGTTTTATAATCTAGCATGATCAATGCAGATCTTCACATGACAGGAGCACTTATCGGGTGTGTCGGTATGGACGTTTGTGTGGTCAGTTTGATTTTAAATCCAATGTGTGTTGCCCTCTCTGCTTGAATTCCTGATAAGTGCTCATGTCATGTTAGTCTTGCACTAAGAGCACAAAATCATATCATTTATTTGTGTGTCTGATGAGGGGAACCCACCTGCAAAGTGGAATCTGTTCAGTCGGAAGGACTGAGCCCTTTGACCTTTAACCCCAGTCTGCACTGTCAAATTATCCTCCCTTTACAAACCAAAAATTCTCCATCCCGCACCCACCCTAATTGTAGCTGTACAAGATTTTCTGAAATTTTGAATCTGGCATCTTGGCTGAGTACAACTGACCACCTTAAAATATATATTTTATTATCCCATAAAGGTTTTCCAATGCCCCTCTATGGAGTACTTTGTCAAAATATAGAATATCACAAGAAGAGCATTCTTCTAATATATTGCTCAATTTCTCAAACTATCGTGGAAGAGGGAAGTAGAAAGACACAGAAGAAGCTAGATAGCTAGCCTGGATCATATATCTCTCTTTCCTGTGAAGTCAAGTTAATATGGAAGAAAGATTTCAAAAAGTACCATTATAATTAATCAAAACTTTCAATCACATTAAATTTCAAAGGCGTGGCCTGTGAACTCAATATAAGTGCCAGTATCTGCCTCCTGGGACTCTCTGCTGTCGATCCTGCTGGATCACAGGTAGCCACAGGGAGGTTCCTTACTTTAAATAACGCTGGCGGGTTCCTAGGTGCATTCTGGTCTCCTACCATTGTAAGAGGGTTGGTCAATGCAGCTTTGTGCACTTCCTTGTTCCTGCGCTAGAACCATGGGCATGAATAATTTTAGTAATTCCCTTGGCAATTAAGGTGTCGCAATTCCCTGGAGGTCCATGTTTCCGTTCCCCACCCACCCCCCTCCCAGGAAGCTGGTGGTTCTCAGGCCATCGCTGAGGAAATTCATCCTTCAATTGTCCTCCCCCAACTCCGATGTGGACAACCATGTTTGGGTGGATGAAGACTCTCTTCCAATATTGCATGAAAGGTGTTTGCCTCAGAGGCTGGGAGAGGATATTTAGGCAGACAGCTGATGCCTCTGGGTCCCAGCCTTTTTCTAGGCTTTGCCAGTGCAATAAATGTATGGACATTTTTTCTCAAAAGACATAGAACAGTGAGACTGCATTCTTGCCTTGAATGAACTATTTCAGGCACTGGGGAGTTAGCATTTCAACCACACAAGAGATGGAAAGAGCATCCAGTAGCCCTATCTAACCATTGGATACAGATAAGGGAAAGTGAGGAAAGACTTGAGGAATCACCAGTGTACGTTCTTCTCCAGCAGGAACTCCAGCCAACAAGTATGGAGAAACAGGCTAAATAGTGTCCCTGAAGATATGAGTCTTTAATGAAGAAAGCCCGATAGCTGCTGATAGAGGTTTGTGTACATTGGTGTTTCTTTGTGGGATCCTTGCCATTAGAATGACCAAGAATGGTATAAAAAGAAAAGTTGCAGCATTAAAAAAGATATTTTTCTTTTCAAAGTTGAAGGATGCTGCACTGTCAGAGGTGCTAATCATTGGATGAAATATTTTGCATAATATTTTTAGCTTTGCCCTGTCCACTGGAAATTCATACTGGAAATTCCAGCAGGTACAACCCATAAGTATCCAAACTTTCCAATTAATTGTCAGCAAACTGACCCCAAGGGCGGAATTTTCCATGCCCGTTCATCCCGGGCATCATGGTGGGCATGAACGGACAATATGGTGGGAAGGCCAAAAAGTGATTTCATGACATCATGAAACCAGTTTGCAATCGCCCACTCTGCCCATCAATGACAGGCTGCGTTCCCCACCCACAGATATCAGAAACGTAACTTAAATACATCCGCATATCACTATAAGCTCTGCTCACCAGAATCATCCCCCACGTGAAATTTACCGCGCACATAAGCAGGAAAGCACACTGGTGCAGAACACATCTTAGCAGGTGTGACGTGCTGAAGTCGGGACTTACCGTCAGGGCCTCACTCACATCGTAGACATCTGAGGAGCAGAAGATGCTGGAGCCCGACAGTAACAGCATGCTGGAGGAACGTACATGGCATGCTGGGTGGATTCTCATAGATATGGTTCTGCCGCGAAGCAGCTCACAGAAGATGGAAGGTCACTGTTGAAGATCTGCTTCTGGACATACATGTCTTGGCCATGGTCTTCTATGGATGATCAGCAATGGGGGTGGGGAGTGAGGTCCAGCTGTGAGTGGGAGAGGAAGGTGTACCGAGAGAGGTGGGAGAGGAAGGTCTAGTTTTCCCTGGCAGGTGAAGGCAGGTGAGGTTGGGAGGGGGAACAATGGAGTTGGGGGGGTAGTGATGCTGGGAGGATGGATGATGGTGTTAGGGGGTTGAGGTTGGAGGGCAGTATGGGGCAGGAGGGTGTAATGGGGGAGAGGGCAGCCACTGGGGGAGGTAGGTGTAAGGGAGGGAGTTCGGAGGGGGCAAGGAGTTCGGCGGGGTGAGGGAGGACTTCAGGTGGAGGTAGGAGTCTGGGAGACGAGGAAGTCTGGGGGGAGGAAGGAGTTCTCGGGGGGGGAGGAGTAAAGATGGAGGATGGAGTAAGAGTGGAGGAAGGAGTAAGGGGATTCCTTAGTGGCCATTTTCAGAGACTATCCAATTTAGCCCTCCATGGTTTTAGTTTTCCCAATGTTTAATTTAAAGAACTTACAATTCACCCAAGACTGGAAGGCAGACGTGCCATCTAGTGACATAGAGAAGAGTTGTAAAAGGTAAAGATGAATGTTGTCAAACACATGTGGAAGCTGACCCCATATCTTGGGATGATATCACTAAGGAGAAAAATGTAGCAGAGGAAGAGGAAAGAGTAAAGGTCAGATTCTGGGGATAACTGGTAAGAGAAGGGAAGAGAAGTCATTGTTGGAGATGCTCTGGCTGCAACTGGATAGATGAGAGTAGAACTAAGTGAAGACAGTCCTACTTGAGAGTTGATTAGGCTAACTGTCTAGCTTTTATCATTATCATCCTCACTAGCATAATTGTACCAAGGCAAAAAATTGCTTTCACTGCAGGACAAATTTTGCAGTTCAGGATTCTGTGCTTTATTTTATATTATGTTAGATTTATACAAGTATTAAAAATATGGAAAATGAATCAGAAGTGCAACAGTATTATCATGTTACTGACTGCATCATTGCACACTCCTCATTTACAGATAGAAATGCCTTCAAAATAAACTGCTGAACCTGCTCAAAAGATGAATATAAATTTAATATTTTAATAATGTTAAAGATAGTTCTTTCAATGGTTCTAGTAAACAGCTAAAATATACAGACGGAAAAGGTCCCAAGCTGAGCTCCCAGTTAGCGCAAAGTTGCCCTCAGTACCCTTGCACTACATAGGGGGGAAGATCAGTTACAGTTCCCAATGCTTATTGCTATCCAGTTGAAAGTGCACAATGTTAATGCGGTGGTTGTATCTGAATCTGCTGCCATGCCAACTCAGGATTCAGGACAAGGGGAGACTGGTCTGCCTGAATCTCAGCTGATTCTCACTAAAACCCAACACCTCCCTCCATCCCGTCCAGAATCAATTAGAAGCCATAGGTTAGGGCTGAAAAGTCAGTGGAAGCACTGTCGCTAACATCACTAATATCAGTCACACCAAATACAAAGTGATACACAGGGTTCAAATGCACTGCATTTGAACTTGGGGCCAGTGAATTTCATTCTGATAGCATAGTGGAAAGTAGTAAAACAATCAAGGTATTGATATTAACTGTGCAACAGTTGATATCACTCTTGTCTCTGAGCCTGAAGGTTCAGGGTTCAAGTCCCATTCTAAGACTTCAGCAAAAAAAAAATCAAGATTGACATCTAGTGCAGTACTGAGAGAATTTCTGATGATGCATGAAACTGAGATCCTGTCTGCCCACTTGGGTGGATGTAAGTGATTCCAGAGAGCATGGGAGTTATTACCAGTGTCCTGACCAATACTTAATCCCTCAATCAGCATTACAAAAACAGATTATCTGGCCATTATCACATTTTGGTTTGTGGGAGCTTGCTGTGCGCAATTTTGGCTGTCACGTTTTCGACATTACAACAGTGATTAAATGTCAAAAGTAATTCATTGGATGCAAAGTGTTTTGGGACACTCAATGGTTGTGAAAGGCACTTTATAAATGTTTATATTGTGCAGTGGACAATGCTTGCTGTCAGATAGACAGCTCCTTAAAAGAACAGCCCAGATACATATCAAAATGTCTCTCGTGTGTCAGCCTGAAGCAGCAGGCTTTTTGCTAGACTGGTGTTTTTCTTGCTCTGACCTTGATTGTGATTTGGTCTCCTCCTCATCCATCTTTATTTGTGCAGAATGCAACAAGTGACAAAGATCCTGGTGGGCTGCATTGTAAGGCACCCTCTTTATCAATTGAGTCATCTGAAGTGCTGCTTTAAGGTGCTGACAATGTTTTTATACCAAAGACTGCAACCAATCCTGCATATCATGAATGTGACTCCCTAATTGTGGATGATCTACTCATATCACATTGACCTTAGAGAGCAGTTGCCAATTGTAGTCTTGGCATTGTCAATAATGTGATAGAAAATGATTTACACTTACCTGCAGAAGGTTCAAGGCCAATTAAAGGGGGCAATTTCTCCAGGTGCCTCAGGAGGTATTGCACTCTGAGGTGGAGGTGGCCATGTTTTCTTGCCACCAGTTGGCTGATCAGCTCCACCCACCCGTACAAGCTGGTGAGGTAGTCTTTTGCACAGTGGCTGGCATAGACTAAAGCACTGAATTGCTTTGCTACCACTATGACTGGGTGCTGTGCAGGTATCTTAAGTCAGGCCTGCTCTTTTGGCCAAGAAACGTGCTTTACGAAGATGAACCGGAAAAGAAAACTGGAAGAAAAAGATGGAATATGGGATGATATTCATTTTGGGAAAAGATAAGGTAACAAGGTCCAAATGCCCAAAATATCTTGAGACTATGAAAAATTACTTTGTCCATGGCATCTATATATATATATTAATTGCTAAAGGGTGTGCAGCAAACATACAGTCACTTGAAGTACTGGGGATTTGTACACTTTACAGCTGCTTCAATAAGTGATTTTGCAGTGTGGGAAGCTGTTGTTCCTCTGGATTCTGCAGCAACAGACCAGCAGGTAACTGTGCAGAAGATCTTAAAGCTCCAGCTTTTAAATGCATTTTCTGATCACTCAGATTTTTCCCAGTAGCTGAGCTTATCCATGTTCAAAAGGGATGGTGGTCGCTTCCCCAGAAGCAATGTTTAAGTTTGCCACAGAGGGTTTGCTGTCTCCAGAATCATGACCTAAAAATATTAAGATAAAAGCAAAATACTGTGGATGCTGAAAATCTGAAACAAAAACAGAAAATGCTGGAAAATCTCAGCAGGTTTGGCAGCATCTGTGGAGAGAGAATAACAGAATTAATATTAACTTGAAATGTTAATCAAAGCTCTGAAGAAGGGTCATACAGACTTGAAACGTTAACTCTGTTTCTCTCTCCACAGATGCTGCTAGATCTGCTGAGTTATTCCAGCATTTTCTGTTTTTGTATCAAAAAAATTATTTTTGGTGGATTTTTCAGTGCCTCCAGAGTTCACAATGCTACCTTATTCACTGTTAGGGACGCTAAACCTTTAGCATTGCCCTGGCTTCTCCAGGGATTAAAGATTAAGCACCAGCACACTGACAGTCAAGATTACTCCAATCAAGGAACATAGAGTCTGCTTGATTTCCAATTGGTCTGGAAAAAAAAGGTCACCAACAGGATTGATATGCTGAATGACCAATGGTGTGAGGATGGGGGCGTAGCATTTGGTGGCAGGAAGCCATCTGCTGAAACCCCTTGGAATATATTCAACCAGAGTTGGCAACCCGATTTAATGTACAGCCCTAATAATGGTGAGGGAGCTCTTGTCACAGAGTTATAAAGTAAATGAGATAGAACTAATCTGGCCTGCTTCAAACTGATTTTTCCTGTCATTTTCTTTATCCTAAAAGCTGGAGATAAAGCAGTAGGTTCTATCTGGGGGTGAAGAAATGACAACGATTTCTCTTTATCTCTAAGCGTTATCCTCTCTGAATTTTCTTATTTCTTAAAAGGGGTGGAGATTTTCATTTTCTTTATGGCCTTGAAGTAAAATTTTATCAGAGAGGCAATTATGAATAATTAAAGGAAATCCATCTGAAATAAATTAGCCTGTGTCATTATAATCGTGCTGCCTTACCTCCTCCATTTTCTTGGAAAATGAAGACCGAAGTGAACCTTAAGCTGTAGAGAATAAGTCTTTACTTGATAAACGGTATTGCATTAAAAACAAAAACAGAATTACCTGGAAAAACCCAGCAGGTCTGGCAGCATCGGTGGAGAAGAAAAGAGTTGACGTTTCGAGTCCTCATGACCCTTCAACAGAACTGGTATTGCATTAAGACTTGTAACAGGAATATTCATTCCATTATTGTTAAGGACCATAAATTTTTCACGATCTTTCCCAGTGCAATAGGGGGTTAGTCTTGGATGCCGGTCAGTGATTTGTAAATGGATAGAGAAACTGCAAGTATACCATTATTAAGAGGCAGCCGAGTTGCACACTGGCACAAAGGAGGCAAAATATTGCATCATGGTGTAATAGGACTGGGGTCTGTCAGCCTCCAACTCCTTCAATTGGTGAGATACTGATGAGTTGAATTTTCAGGAACAAACACTGGGAGAAGGCCAGTGCAGCAAAAGGATTAAAAACATATAGATTCATCAAATGCATCTCCCAGCAACTGGTAGAAGAGAGGCATAAAGGTAGGCCTGCACTTTTCAATTTTCTGATTTCGATTAGATTCTGGAGGGGACTGGTAGGAAGTTACTTATATATGTAGCCATCAAATAAATGTTCACCAAAGAAACACTGGGGACAATTCATGGGTACAAGCAAGAAGAGTGTGATATCTTCAGGACTTGGAGAACTCTGCTGGACTGCAATGATCTTTTCCAGTCCTGATATTCCTATGCCACTGTGAAAGGCATGCACAATCGTAAAAATGCATCAGAAACTTTGGCAATAATAAGCATTCATGGAGAAACCATGAATTTGCTATTTGAGTATTGCTGAAAGAAGAGACATGCTGTCGAAGTTTTTTATCTTGCATTAATCAGGACAGATTTGCAAGAATACCAATTCTGAAGGGAGCAAAAATACATACTGCATGAGGAGAGTGCTGATTGGTTGGCAAGTGGACTCTGATTGGTAGAGGTGTTGCCATGCAGAATGCACCAGAGAACAGTTAGTTTGCTATTTACCTTGCATTATTTTACTGTTTTGATAGCTCTATATTATTTTTGACCTCCTAGGATGGCTGAGCCAAGCATGTGATAACATTTATTGACACATTTCAAGGGAATGACTTATTCACAAAGTAACTTCTTCCTCTTGGCAAGCCCTTGAATTAGCGCATTAGTTCCGAGGGACAATTGAGTCAATTGTTGCTCGAGTCATTTTAATCTCGGGGAGGTTAGAGTTTAAACAATATATTCGGTTATGAGTTATTTAGCCTGCCAGGATTTCATCTGATTTTTCCGCCATACTGTGACTGACAGTTCACATGAAATGTGCAGCCCTTAACTAAAGAAGACATTTTCAGAAATATTTCAAAAATATCTTAGTGTATAAATGAAAAGGTCACTGTTTGAACCAATGCCTGGAGCATCGGCAAATTATTCCATGAGAAAATGAAGGCCTTGGTAACATTGGATTCAGTCATGGGTTTAGGGTTAAAGATTTTAAAACACTCAATAAAATACTTCCACTTGCAAATTAGCAGAGGTGAAATTACCTTTTTACTCTCAAAGATACTCAAGCAAAACCTCAGGGCAGTAGTTGTCAGTCCTGTTATAGTCAGAAAATGTTTTGGGTTCAAGCCCCACTCCAAAGCCTTCACAATATAATCTAGGCTAACACTTCAGTATGATACCGAGGGACTGAAGGAGGTGCTGTCATTTGGATGAGATGTTAAACAAAGGCCTCATCTGCCCTCTCAGGTGGATGAAAAGATTCCATGGCACTATTCCTGGTTTTCAGTTGAAGAAAGTGGTTCTTAAAACCTAATCTTAGAGAGAATTACAGCTTCAAGCAGAGTACAATGAATGAGGCAAAAATAAACTGACATTAAATGAGATCAAAACCACCGATACGTTGGCCTGGATTTTCACCCCAGGTTGGGCTTGGGGTGCTGGGACATTTCCTGGCCCTGACCTGGGAAAAAGGGATCAGGAAGGTCAGATTTTCATTCCGGAGTTGGGGGAAGGGTTGCTTTGGGGGGTGCTAGGTGCTGTTGCCGGGCTGCATTGGAACTCGGGTTGCTGGGTGTGGAGGCAGGCTAAGTGGGAGGCCTGCCTCTGTGCACTGACACTTTATTGAAGGTATGAAGAGAATGACAAAAACCATTTGGCAGCTCCCCAGTCCTCTACCCTCACCCCCATCCATGCCAATCCATGCTACTCATGCCCCCCCACCTACCACAATGGCCCCTCATACCACCATGCCACCCCATGCCCCTTTACCCTCCACCTATGCTTCCTCATACCCCCATGTCACCCAATTCACCTCTACCCACATCCTACAGCCCTTTATACCCCTCATGTCAACTTAGTGCCAATTCATGCCAACCCATATCCCCACCCACCACCCTTTGCCCTTACCTCCTCCATGACAACTCACCTAATATTCACTATGGCCAAACTGCAGGAGCCTTGCTGACATAAAGGTATGGGTGTATTGATGGCATCACTATTAAAAAACACTTTCATTGATAGAAAAAGCATTCGATACATTAAAATTTCTTAAACTAATCCCTTATGAAAACAAACATTTCTATTCTATAATCGCTTGGAGCTGTCAATCAAACTGTTCACTTAACAGGCACACCACTGTGATAATGTTAGGTTGTAAAATCAGTCACGCATTAGAAATCCTACAATGACGGCCTTCAGAATTATATCACCAGACAGAGGGAAATATCAAACACTGATTTTTTATTAAACTCCACACTTATTTAGAAAAGTTAAAGTCCAGCAGGGTTAAATCAGCTGCATTGACAATTGCAATTAGCTTTGACAGGTTTGATTGTTCTTCAACAGCTTGATTGTTCTTTGACAGCTCGGAGCTTTCCAATGAGTATATGCAATTTTTATGCACAATCATATCTACTTTTAGCAATCCCAAAGAACACCTGACCTCTCCCAATGGTGCCCTAGATCAGAACAAAAGGGGTTCCTTGCCTCTCCAAAAGGGTACCCTGGCTAACCAAATGAATCCACATGTTTCAGCTGGTTTAATCTGCACACTTCAGCTTTCAGACATCTACCCCACCCAAACCATACAGGAGTGGAGGCAGCTGCTGAATTATATGGAAAGCTGCCTCTGTGAACCACTGATGTGCTATTTAGAAGCCTCTCCCATCCCCCCACCCCCTCCACCCACCACCAATGTGAAAATCACAGAGGCCAGGTTTGAGGATGAGACATCTGGATTTGCAGAGCCTCTCTGTTACCCAAGAAATCTCAGTATCTACCATACTCTGCCTTGTCCACAACTACCTTAACAGATCAAGGGCTACCAATCATCTGTGTGCTGTAATATCACCCTAGATGGGTGAGTGTATGTTTTTTCTCCTTGTGGGTTCTACCTAACCCTCTTACATAAATAAATATTTTGCCTCTTTTTTGCAGGCCTTGTTCACTATCAATCTAGATGGCTCATTATCTATCCCCGCCATATATCCTGTAACCATTCTGGGCAGCTCAATGTTAGCTCTCCCTTCTGTGTGATAGGTCTGTCTGCATGCCCTGAATGTTCTGCTAAATAGCCCCCCAAGCCAGGTGATTATTTTCCTTTGTCCTTTGTATTACCTTTATTACCATTCAGGTCAGGGTGATGTTCAATCTCCTGCTCTATAAGTTGAATGCAGATAGCACTTGCCTCACCAGGGCTTCCACATTCAGTAATCAAATGATCTTTCCATTGAGGCCATCCTGCTTTTCAAGGAAATTTCATTTTTTGGAATTGTTTCTTTTCTACTACTTACAATCAGTGGATGTTCCAGCACTCATGAGCCAAAAGGGTCCTTTACACAGAACATTTTAGATTATGGTCTGGACTCTGAAAAGTAACTGGCAGCTTCTGACAGATGCAATCAAAATTGGGTGACACAGTCAGGGCTACTATGCAACCTATTCAGTTACAATCAGTCCATTATAACGAAACTGCATCTGTTACTGAAGTATTGGAAAAATGTTAATTTCATAATTGAGCATTGGCTTGACACTTAAGCTTCATTGTTTTTTTCTGCATCTTTTTATTTCTACAACAGTGAGTGTAATTTTTGCCATTATGATGGTAAAAGAATGAACCACCCAAGACATTAGAATAGAAATAAAAGGTCCAAAGAACAAATAAACTTGAGTTGCAATTCTGGCCAAAATGTCCTCTTTTTTGCAATTATAAATCACAAAACCATTCATGGTAAAGCCATTTTACTTTGAGTTGACAGGTTCTGGTATGAGCTTAACATGCTGATCCGATTTAGTGAAAAAAAATGACTGAGGCATATTCTTTTCTCAGGAATTTGATGCACTGATAATGAAATCATCAGCTAGCAAATGTACCCGGGATACTGCAGAGGACAAGACAAGTGAGACACGACAAAGTCAAATTGAAGTTAAATGCTACAGAGAGAACCTATAAACTAATAAACCACAGAACAAAAGAAAATTTCATATTCAACCAGCTCTTCCAGTGGGACAGACAGAGGCGCTTACAAAAATATAGGAAATAATTTTCCCCCCATCGGTGGGGGTTGTGCGGGGGTGGGCACAGGCCCAATTGGCACCCGCGATTGGATCCGCGCTGCCACTTACATCGGCAGGCCACCCAGTGTGACGCGGACCTGAAAGCGCTGAGCGCTCCCTGTGCGGGCGAGGGAGAGAGGGGGAGGGGTTCCCTGATGCACATGCACAGAGCTGCCTCAGGGAGATAAGTTTTAAGTTTTAAAAGTTTTATTAAAAAAAAATTTAAGACATGGTCCCCTCACATGACAGTGTCACATGAGCTGGGACATTTCAATGAACTTTAATGAAGAAATGTATTTAATATATAAACCCTTCCCGTGGATGAGGTTCCCTGAAAAATGCGATGGCATTTTGGTTGGGCAGGCAGCTTTCTCAATGGGGTTAATTAGTTAATTAACTACCTGGTCCTAACCGCCTCCTCTTCACCATGGACATCCAATCCCTCTACACATGTCTTCACCATGCCCCCTGACCTTCATCATGTCCCCTGACCTACCCCATGCCCCCTGACCTTCCCCTCTCTGATGCTGAATTTTCAGTACTCAGCAAAGGGCTCAGTTTCATACCCTTGTGCCCTCACCTCAATGAATTCAGGGCTCGGCATGATTCTGAACTCTTCTTCCGCCGCCTTCGTCTCCATGCTCACTTCTTTGGGCAGGAGTCCTTCCCCCATTCAACGGATCCTTTCACCTGCCTCCAGTATTCTCCCTCCACCTGGGCCCCTCCCTCTGGCCTCTTACCTGCCCTTGATCTTTTCATTGAGAACTGTTGGTATGATATCGGCCACCTCAATTTCTCTGCTCCTCTCCTTCTGAACTTCCCACACTCCGTTCTCTCTAGCCCAACCCTGACTTTGTTATCAAACCCGCTGACAAGGGTGGTGCTGTTGTTGTCTGGTGCACTGACCTCTGCCTCGCAGAGGCTGAGCGCCAACTCGCAGACACTTCCTCCTACCTCTCCCTGGACCATGACCCCACCACTGAACATCAAGCCATTGTTTCCAGAATTGTCACTGACCTCATCTCCTTTGGAGATCTTCCCTCCATAGCTTTTAACCTCAGTCTCTCAACCTCGGACAGCCCGCTTCTACCTCCTTCCCAAGATTCACAAACAGGACTGTCCTAGTAGACCGATTATGTCAGCCTGTTCCTGCCCCATGGAGCTCATTTCTTCCTATCTTGACTCCATTTCCTCTCCCCTTGTCCAATCTCTTCCCACCTATATCTGCGATTCCTAAGATGCCCCACATCATATCAACAATTTCCAGTTCCCTGGCCCTAACCACCTCCTCTTCACCATGGATGTCCAATCCCTCTACACCTCCATTTGCCACCAGGATGGTCTGAGGGCTCTCCGCTTCTTCCTTGAACAGAGACCCTAACAATCCCCATCCAGTGCGACTCTCCTCTGTCTGGCCAAACTTGTTCTCTCACTGAACAATTGTTCCTTAAACTGGTCTCACTTACTCCAAATATAAGGTGTGGCTATAGGTATCCATATGGGCCCCAGTTATGCCTGTATCTTTATGGGGTATGTGGAACATTCCTTGTTCCAGTCCTACACAGGCCCCCTCCCACAACTCTTCTTTTGGTACATCGATGACTGTTTCAGTGCCGCTTCATGCTCTCATCTGGACCTGAAAAAATTTGTCAAGTTTGCTTCCAATCTCCAGCCCTCCATGACTTTCACGTGGCCCATCTCCAACACTTCCCTTCCCTTCCTTGACCTCTCTATCTCAATTTCTGGTGATAGACTGTCCACCAATATCCATTACAAGCCCATGGACTCCCACAGGTACCTCAACTACAGCTCCTCACACCCTGCATCCTGTAAGTAATCCATCCCATTCTCTCAGTTCCTTCGCTTCCGTCACATCTGTTCTGATGATGCCACTTTCCAAAACAGTGGTTCTCACATGTCTTCCTTCCTCCTTAACTGAGGTTTCTCAATCACGGTGGTTGACAGGGCCCTCAACCGTGTCTGGCCCATCCCCCATGCATCCGCCCTCACACCTTCCTCTTCCTCCAAGAACCATGATAGGGTCCCCCTTGTCATCACTCTTCACCCAAACAGCCTCCGCATTCAAAGGATCATTCTCTGCCATTTCCGCCAACTCCAGCATGATTCCACCACCAAACACATCTTCTTTTTACCCCGTAAACCCCCCCACCCCCCCCCACCCCCACCCCCGTCGGCATTCCAGAGGGATTGTCCCCTCCGGGACACCTTGGTCCACGCCTCCATCACCCCCAACACCTCAACCCCCTCCCACGGCACCTTCTCATGAAATTGCAGAAGGCGCAACACCTGCCCCTTTACTTCCCCCTTCTCACCATCCAAGGGCCCAAGCCTTTCAAGTGAAGCAGCATTTCACTTGCACTTCCCTCAATTTGTTCTGCTGCATTCGCTGCTCCCAATGCGGTCTCCTTTACAACGGAGAGACCAAACGCAGATTGGGTGATCGCTTTGCAGAACACTTTCAGTCTGTCCGCAAGCATTACCCAGATCTCCCTGTCACTTGCCACTTCAACACTCCACCCTGCTCTCTTGCCCACATGTCTGTCCTTGGCCTGCTTCAATGTTCCAGTGAAGTTCAACGCAAACTGGAGGAACAGCACCTCATCTTCCGACTAGGCACTTTACAGCCTTCTGGACTGAATATTGAGTTTAACATCTTCAGATCATGAACTCTCTCCTCCGTCCCCACCCCCTTTTTTCATCCCACTTTTTTTCCATATTAATTTTTATTTATTGTTAATTTTTCCCCCACTTATTTTCATGATTATTATTTTTAAAATTTATTTCCATTTTCATTCATTGTTTTGTTCCCAGCTTTTAGATTATTTTCGATTTTTCTTCCCAACACTGTCCCCTCCCCCCACCCCACCCCCACTGGGGCCATCTGTCACTTTCCAGAGTGCTTACCCTGGGCCGGCCATTATCACATTTTGCTTTCTTAATGTCACCATTAGCACCTCCTTTAGTTAGTACAACCACCATTAACAACCCTTGGACCTTTTGTTTATGACATCCTTTGCCATCTCTCCTTTGCTTCCACCTATCACTGGCCTTCTATCCAGGTTCACTGGATCCACCCCTCCTTAAACAGTATATGTTTCACCACATCTCTACCTCCCTTTAGAACTGAAGAAGAGTCATACAGACTCACAACGTTATCTCTGTCTCTCTCTCCACAGATGCTGTCAGACCTGCTGAGTTTTTCCAGCATTTTTTGTCTTCGTTAATTAGTTCATTAATGGCCATAACCGGCCTTTGACAGTTTGGCTGCGCACCCGCTGAACTGAAAATCTAAATGATGCGCAGTGATGTCGGGACGCAGATCATTTTACACCTCGGTAAGCGGGCCCTGCACCCGTTCTCCGAGCCGAAGAGTCAGCCCATAGAGTAGGATCTCTAATCCTCTCAGTGCACTGCAAAGACCAATACAAAAGCTGAAACTGAAGTCAAAAACAATAACCTACATTTATATAATTGCTTTAACATAGAAACATGTCTCCTTTACTTCACAGAGACATCTCCCTCTCTCTCTCTAGAAAAGGTTCTGGAAAGGTTCCATTAGTTTGGAAAATAGCAAATATAACCCCTCTATTCAAGAAGGGAGGGAAACAGAAAACAGGAAACTATAGGTCAGTTACTTTGATGTGTGTCATAGGGAAGTTATTAGAATCGATCATTAAGTAAGTTATAGCTGGGCACTTAGAAGAGCTCAAGGTAATTGGGAAGTGTCAGCATGGTTTTGTGATAGAAAAATAATGTTTAACCAATTTATTGGAGGTTTTGGAGGAGTAACATGTGGAGTGGATAAAGGGGAGCCTGTAGATGTACTGTATTTGGATTTCCAGAAGGCTTTTGATAAGTGCTGCATCAAAGATTATTAGGAAAATAAAAACGCATGGTGTAGTGGGTAACATATTAGCATGGATAGAAGGTTAGCTGGGCGGCAGAAAGCAGAGAGTAGGCATAAATGAGTCTTTTCTGATTGGCAGGATGTGACAAGTAGAGTCCCACAGGGGTCTGTACTGGTGCCTCAACTTTTTATGATTTACATCAGTGACTTAGATGAGAGGAGTGAAGACATGGTAGCTAAATTTGCAGATGACACAAAGGTAGGTAGGAAAGTATGTTGTGAAGAGGACTTGAGGAGGTTGCAGATAGATATAGATAGGTTGAGTGAATGAGCAAAGATTTGGCAAATAGAGCTTAATGTGGAAAAATGTGAAGTTGTTCTCTTTGGCAGGAAGAACAAAAAAGCAGAGTATTACTTAAATGGAGAACGGCTGCATAATTCTGAGGTGCAAAAGGATCTAGGTGTTTTAGTACGAGTCACAAAAAGTTAGTATGCAAGTACAGCAAGTAATTAGGAAGGCTAATGGAATGCTGTCCTTTATTACAAGAGGGATTGAAGATAAAAGTAAGGATGTTTATGCTTCAGTTATACAGGGCATTGGTGAGAACACACCTCGAATACTGTGTGCACTCCCATATTTAAGGAAGGATGTAAATGCATTGGAGGCGGTTCAAAGAAGTTTTACTAGACTGATACCTGTAATGAGTGGGTTGTCTTATGAGGAAAGGTTGAACAGACTCGGCTTGTTTCCATTGGAGTTTAGAAGAGTGAGGGGTGATTTGATTGAAGTATACAAGATCCTGAACGGCCTTGACAAGGTAGACATCGAAAGGATGTTTCCTCTTGTGGGTGAGTCCAGAACCAGGGGGCATTGTTTTAAAATTAGGGATCATCCTTTTAGGATAGAGATGAGGAGAAATTTATTTCTCTCAGAGGGTTGTGTGTCTTTGGAATTTTCTGCCTGGTGGAGGCGGGGTCATTAAATATTTTTAAGGCAGAGGTAGATAGATTCTTGTTAGACAAGGGAATCAAAGGTTATCGGGGTTAGATGGGAATGTGGAAATCGAAACACAAGAATTTCAGCCATGATCTTATTCAATGGCAGAGCAGGCTCAAGGGGCCAAATGGTCTACCCCTGTTCCTATTTCTTATGTTCTTATGTTCTCTTCAGCTACCATGCCCTAAGATGGCATTGGTGACCATGGACCTCCATATTAATCCTGCCCCGGAGGCATGGATCATTTTTGATGGTGGTTTATTCATCCAGTTTGCGACTCTCTTTAAAAAAGAATTCTTTGTGTACCTCGATCCCTTTTACCATTGGCATCGAACTTTCTAAATCATGATTTCTTATTACAATCACAGAAAAATAACCAGACAAAATTGTGTAAAACCAATAAAGGAGATATTAGAAGGGATAGCCAAAACTTTGTCCACGAGGAGGGTGTAAGGAAGGAGAGGTATGTGGAAGGGAGAAGAGTTTTAGGGAGGAAATTCCAGGGTGCAGGCCTTGGTGGCTAAAGTCATGGCCAGCAATGATCAGCCAAGGAATGGGTCCGTGCCCATGAGGAAGACGTTGGAGGAACATCAGCTTTTGGGGCAAGTTGAAGGCTGGAGGAGGGTACAGAGAGAAGGGAAATCAGGACCACAAGAGGAGTTAGACACGAGGATGAGAATTTTAAATTCAGGTTTACAACAGCAGAATCTGCTGAAGCATGACCTGGAGTGGGCAGTATTACAGAGGTGGAAGTTGATGGACTTGATAGAGAGGTTATCAGGTGAAAGTTTGGCTTAAAGAAAACTCTGAAATTATAAATGTTCCTATTAAAATAGAGACAGTGGCTTGTTAGGCCAATTCAGAGGGCAGTTAAGAAACAATCGCATTGCTGTGGGTCTGGAGTCATATGTAGGCCAGATCAGATTAGGATGGCAGATTTCCTTCCCTAAAGGACATTAGTGAACCAGATGGGTTTTTACAACAATCAATTATAGTTTCATGGTCACCAGTACTGTGACTTCAATTCTATATTTATTAATTGAATTTAAATTCCACCAGCCGCTGTGGTGGGATTTAAACCTATGTCCCCAGACCATGCGCCTGGGCCTTTGAATTACTATTTCAGTGACATTACCATTACACTATCATCCCCCCAAGACAGCTGGGCTGTCCCCAATTTTAACACAAGAGTGGGAGCCTGCACTGAAGCTGGGTGTGGGGTGAGAAGTTTGCCTTCTAATGCTCATAGTGCTCATGGGAAACATGGTTGGAGCTGACAGGAATTGTTCTGAACTGTGAGCACATAAGCCAGGCTGGCACTCCAGTATACTGGAGGAGGGCTGCCCTGTTAGAGTCCTTTGTATGAGATATTAAACCAAGGACTCATCTGCCCTCCAAGGTGGACTTTGCAGATTGCATATTACTAATACAGTAAAGAGTAGGCAAGTTGTCCACAGATCCCTGGCCAATATTTATCTGTTAACCATTGTCACAAAAACAGATAATTGGACCTTTATCGTTTTGTTGTTTGTGGGAGATTGCTGTGCATAAATTGGTGGCTGCGTTTCCTATATTACAGCAATAATTACCCTTCAAAAAGTATTTCATTCAATGTAAAAGCACTTTGGGGTGTCCCAGGGTCATGACGCATACAATATAAATTCAAGTATTCCTTTGTTAAAAAGACTGCCGAAGTCAAAAACTTGGAATTCTTTGGAACTCATAATGGATTGACATGCACCTGAATGTGAAAAGGGATGTTAAAATTTCATCTGAAATGTTCCACCATGTCAGCCTATCTTTATTTGAGGTGTGGGTGATCCTCTATCCCAACATTTTCTGTTATTGTTTAGAGTTGAATTATGAAATAACTTTGCCCTGTTGTTTGGGACCATTGGAAAATAATCTTAAACACCTAGAGGCTGCAGTGGAAGAGCTAAATATTAAATCTTTGATGAATATATAATGATACTGGGGCCATTTTTGTTGAAAAATATGACTGCCTAAATGAACTTGTTAAATGATGCTTCACAAAGCTCTCAATCATTGCAACATGCTCTTGGGAACGACACTTTATGAAACTATCGTTTCGCTAAAGATAAACTACCAGGTACTGGAATGTGTAAATAAATTGCGATGCTGCGGTATGGTTGCAGGTTTCATAAATTATTCAATACCAGTGATTTAGGAAATAAAAGTTCATGTATGTTTCTGGTTTTAACATGAGTTAAAAAAATGGAGCTTATCTCATGGTTCAAAGGATAACTCTCCTGGCGAAGGGTAGACCTCAATCACATGCACCCTGAAGGTCTCGGATTTCATCTCGGCTGAATTAGGAAGGAAGGAAATAAGAAGAAAAAGTTCAAAGCCGAGAAACTTTTTGCAGCTTCACTCACATCGCCGCTGTTAGGTCACCAGAAGCATGTTGGAAACTCCGTGAAACGTGTAAAAAGGGTTTCTCACCAGCATTTCAAAACTGTAACACTGGCAGAGTGCAGCAGCTCTGAAGAATTTCCCAGCTAACTATTTCCAATCCTTCTTATTGTCAAATGAGCTGGAAGAGATTGTGCAGAGTTTGGGGACAGGGTTGACTTGTGCTTGGTTGTAATGTCCTTCCCACATCCATGTGGCACATCAACACCCACTCACAGCTTTCCATATGTCGAACGCCACTTGGGCCAAGGTACCAGGAGTCACCTGTACCCTGGGAACCATATCCCAGCACAAAGCCACTGCTCTTAAAAGAGAAAAAATATTAGGGAGGTAATCATGTGACTCAATGGTGATGGCTGCTGCAATGTGAGAAAATAAGTGAACACATCAGACCATAAGGAAGCAAGGGAAGCAGAAAGGGTACCAAAACTTTGGAAACTTTGAATAAGAAGATCGAGGAGAAGCACAGTTAGTCTGAGTCATGGACCCTGGACACTGCACCAAAGACAAGGACCGGAAGCAGAAATAACACTACATCAGTAGGTTGGGCGATGGGGGAGGAGGTGGTGTGTGGAGGGGAGGGTGCAGGACGGTGCCAGTGTATGGGAGGGGCTTTCTGTAGGATACCCCAGGTTACTGTTAAAGCATGAGCTGAAAATAACAGATTGAAATCTTGATTGAATTTGATACTGCAACGAGTCACTGGTAAGACAAGTCAGCAGTGTGATGGAATACTCTCCACTCACCTGGTTGAGAGCAGCTCCATCAATACTCAAGAAGCTCAGTGCTATCCATGACAAAGGAGCCTGCTTGATCCCCGTCCACCACCTTTCATTAACTCCCTCTAAAACTGCTGTACAATGCCTGCAGTATGCACTAATAACAAGGGGCAGGATGTTGAGTTTGGCGTCCGGGTGCGGACAGTGGGGCCTGGGAGAGGCCAGGAAACCGGCTGCCGCCTGTGCTCACCCCCAAACCGTGATTTCACACAGGGGTGGCCGGAGGAGGGCAGTGCTGAGCATTCTCAGCACACTTTTCACGCTGGCTGGCCGTTAGCTGGCAGCTAGCGTGAGATCAGGGTTGGAGGTGGAAGTCAGTGCGGGCGCCGGAGAGAACTCACAGAAAGTTTCCTGAAGGCAGAGAGCTGCCTCAGGGAGCTGAAGAACTCAAATCCAACAGAAACAGATTTTAAAATCCGGAAAAAACGCCCATGCATCAGGAACAGTCACCAAAGGCGTACAAGGTGAAAATTCTGTCCAAACATTTTTTTTTAATTAATATCGGAAACTTCATCCCCCCCACACACCCCCCCACCCAACCTCGATGAGGTTTCCTCAAAAAGGCAAAGGCTATGTGGCCGATTCGTCCGCCCGCCAACTGTAACGTTGGACGGGCAACGAAAAACCACGGTTGATTAATACGTTAATGGCATTAATAGGCCTCTTAGTTGTCAACGGGCGCACTGCCGACTCTCGCACGTGCCCACCAACTGAAATATCGCATGAGCATGCGGTGATGTAGGGACACTTGCCTGACATCATCACGCGCTATTCCACACTCGAGCGTGTTGGACGCACGCCCACATGCCAAGTGAAAAACTCTGCCCAGATGTTCAGCAAATCACTGACGTTTCTTCCACAGCACCTCCCAAACCTACAACCTCTGCCACCTAGAAGGACAAGAGCAGCAAGCGCAAGGGGACACCAACACTTCCAAGTAAATATACTAACATCAGTTGATGATTTTACATAAATGTTGCACGCTGGCATTTTATCTGGAAAGTTAAAGTAGCAATTTTGGAATTAGACAGAAAACTAGAGGAGGCTAAAGCTTGATGACTAGCCTGTAAAATAGGTCTATGCACAGGAGTGTTTTGTTTATGTTCAATTCATGTGATAGTATGATGTGATGAAGTCTTTCTTTTCTCATAATTATGTGAGTGGATAACTCTTAGATATAAGAGAACATTTTTGGAAGAGTATTCTAAGAATATTTCCCACTTTGAAGGGAAAAGCATTAAATTGAATTGCACATTTTGGTATTGTAAAGAGGGAGACTTGATAAGTGAGTGGAGCGAGAGATGCCCCAATTCTTTATTTGTCGATTGGTGAGTATTCCGGCAGCTCAACTATCTATAGATAATTAGAGGTTTCTTGGAAAAGGAAATATTTGCATTGATATAATGCCTTTAACAGCCTCAGGACATCCCATAGTGCTTTACAGTTAGTTTCTTTTTAGATACAGTCACTGTTGTCGTTGCTGCATCATTGTCAGTCTCTCGAAACAAGCGTTCTGTCTGCCAGGCTTCAAGATATATGTGTCCTCAGGTAGATCAGCAGATCTGCAGCCACAAGTCTTTGGGCAGAGAGAACAAGTTGCCCTGAGAAAGGGGGTTCTGGAGCCAGTGTTCTGTTCTGTCTCCTTCTCCTGTCGTCATTTCTGCAGAGAAGAGTTTATACGCACAGTTCCCAATTGTGTTGCAGCTTATTGGATGAGGCACTGCCACATGGTACAGTTTGTGGCAAGTTCTTCCCTTGCTCTGCTGGTCTGGACACTGCACATGCAAAATAATCGGCTTCTGAAACAGATCCTCTTATCACAAATTAAGGATAATACCTGATCAAAGAAGGACAGAAAAATCATTTTAAAGACACTGAAGGCCGCCTTGAGAAGTCACTATTGTAACATAGGGAGCACAGGAGACAAATTGTGTACAGCAAATTTCCACAGAAGTCCCAACCTGGTGCTGAGATCCCAATATGTATATAGCAGCGATAAATAAAGAGTAATGTTTTTAACGAGCTACAGCCTCAAGCAGCTTACTTTGGGAGAATAGACAAACTCCAAAGAACCCCATCTATACCCCAAACACACAACGAAATATTGTGACAGTGGTGGGGACAATGGACAGTGAATAAAAGTCCCAGCAAAAATTCCAAGAAACAGCTACAGACCTGGCTAGAGATCTTAAAAAGGACGAAAGGAACAGATTAAAAGCTCACCAAAAAGTCAGAGCACTGAGGGTGCAGTAGATGCAAGCTGAGTCACAGACCCAAACTCCAGACAGCAGTGAGCTCAGACCAAAATCAACAAGAAACACCAGTGAACCAGGAAATGCTCCAGGGCTTGGTACAATCCACATGACCACTCCCAGAACCATTCCAGAGCACTGAAAGCTTGCAACAGACTCAGCACTAGGACAACTGGAGGAAGAGGTTTCCTAGATATAGGACCACTTGTAAAAACTGTTTTATAATTTGTATAAAATTACATAGGTTGAGAAAAAAATATTCATGAGAAATATCGAAAAATGATGGTATCCTATTAGCCAAACAGTGTTTGGAAAAGGTGGTGATATCTGGCTGCCAGCAATTTGTGTTACCTAGGGAACAGCTTAATTTTCTAATTTCTGGTTGCTGTAATTAGATAATGTCTTAGAGACTTTTGTAACTCTATTGCACTTCTTGCTGTTCTTAGTAGTCTTGTGGTTTTTTATTTAATGGTTATCGCAATAAATTCCATTCCTGCCAACATCAGCAAGAGTTATGAAACATCACATTTTGCCTTTTAATCTTTATAAAGGTCTTTTGCATCTTCTATACATTTTTTCCTTTTAATTTCCACATTTTTCTCATGTATTTCGTTGGGGTAAAGATTGGTTCTGATATACCTCTTGTAGAATGTTGCCTACCAGCCTTGGCTCAGCGATAGTATTCTCCTGGGTCTGAAAGCTGTGGGCTTTACCTGGTTTATGCAGGCTTCTGTTTCCCTGCACTTTCCCTCTTCTGGCTTCGCTCGTTTGTTTCCATTGGGCCTCACCTTCTCTGTGAACAAACACTCTATTTTGCTTCCTGAACTCAGTTTGTCTTACAATTTGTACTGCCATGATTAGAGTTAAATCTTCTCTCGTTTGCAAGAGATCTGACAGTTTTATCTAGGACCCCAGCTGCTATGTGATCACAAATCTATTCCTCCTTCAATATTCCATAGTTGCAATTTTCTGCCAGCCTGTATAGACTATTAATGACTGAATCCATGCTCTCATCTTTGTTTTCACTTGTTAAATTTTGCCCTTCGATAATTAAATTTTGCACATGCTGAAGTATGAATCAGATGTTTGTGGGACTTCTCCATAAAGAGGTTTAAGTCTCACTGACTCCCTATCTCACTATTATATCATCGGCAATAGCTTCAGCTGCATAGAGTAATGTACTGACCTGATCTTTTTACTCTTTTTTGTACAAACCAGAAGAAGTTCTATATCTGGAAAACTTCTTTCTCCAGTTGTCCTAGTGCTGAGCCTGTTGTAAGCCTTTAGTGCTCCGGAATGGTTCTGGGAGTGGTAGTATGGATTCCATGTTTGTACCAAGCCCCAGTGTAGCTGCTGCTTCACTGGTGTTGCTTGTTGGTTCTGGTCTGTGCTTACTGCAATATTCCAGTATCTTATTGTAGTCACCAAATCCCTGGTGATTTAATGGGGAGGTATGCATCCTTCTCCATTTTCCAACTGTTCATAATACTGTTCTGTGTGCTAAACTCAACCCCTATAAATAAAAGCCTCATCTACATTGCCTGGCATATATGAAATCATTAGTAGCTGAGAAGCTTACTGCTTCCAGGTTAACCCATTCATTTGTTACTTTTACAGCTGATGTATACAAATTAGGCATGATTTAATTGGATGGCAGAACAGATTCAAGGGGCTGAATGTCCTCTGTCTGGTCTGTTCCCAACTTCTGCAACAGCAGCTGCTTTTTAACTTTTGGCTTCTTACTTCCTAAGGCAACTATAGGTTGAAAGGGTGGGATAAGCATCGTGGTATAACACCATTGCATTTATCAGATTTGTGCCATATCTTCTCAAGATATTTCAAAATATGTCATACCTAATAAAGTACTTTTCTGAAGTGTAATTAGTGTTATTTCTATTTGCAACCTGACAACATATTTTTGCATAGCAAAGTTCAACAAACAGCAAATGAAATCAATGTGCCTTTGGTCATATTGGTTGAGGGAAGAATGTTGGCCAAGATTGCATTCATCTGAATGAAGAGAAGAGGAGCTGAAGCTCTGGAATTAATATTTCATCTGAAAATGGCACCTCCTACAATGTAGCACTCACTCAATACCACACTGAAATTTGAATCCCTATTATATGTTGAAGTCTGAGATTAAATAGAAATTGTGTTGATGACACAAGCCAATATTGTGTGGAAAAAATTGCACTTTTTTTTTATTGATGGGACATAGATGTCGCTGGCAAGGCCTGCAATTCTTGCCCATCCATAATTGTGCTGGGGAAGGTGATGGTGAGCCATCCTCTTGAACCACTGCAATCCATGAGGTATAGATATTCCCACATCACTGTTAGGGAAGGTGCTCCAGGAATTTGACCCAGTGACAGTGACAGAAGTGATAAAGGTCCAAGTCAGGATGGTCTGTAGCTTGGAAAGAAACTTGGGGATGGTGCTTTTTCCATCTGCCTGTTGGCCTTGTCATTCAAGGTTGTAGGTTTGGAAGGTGCTGCTGACATGTTGCTGTAATGCATCTTGTAGATAGTACACACTGCAGTCATGGTGCACCAGTGGTGGAGGGAGTTATTATGTTGAAGGTGGTAAATGGGATAATGGCCAAGCAGGCTGCTTTGTCCTGGATGAAATCGAGCTTCTTTGGTGTTGTTGGAGTTGCACTCTTCCAGGAAGGTGGATTGTATTCCATTACACCCTTGATTTGTGCTTCGTAGATGGTGGGGAAACTGGGGAATCACAAGGTGACTCACTCAGCATTGAACGCTCAGCCTGTGAGCCACACTTGTAACCACAGGATTTACATGTCTGTTCCAGTTGAATTTCTGGTCAATAGTATCCTTCAGGATGTTGAAGGTGGGGGAATTCAAAAATGAAATGCCATTGAATGCTGTCTCTTGATGATCTTGCCTGGTATGCAAATGTGCCTTGCCACTTATCAGCCCAAAAGCCTGAATGTTTACAGTAATACCATTGTGCAAGTAATGTTGTTTAGAAATAAAAACAAAAAACGCTGGAAGTGCTCAGCAGGTCAGGTAGCTTCTGTGGAGAGAGAGGCCAGGATGGGCAGAAATTCCTGCCGAAAGACAATGGATTTTTCTGGTACTCCAAATTTTCCATCCCACCCACCACAGGTCCCAAAAATCTCAGCCAGAGTTAATGTTTCATGTCGATGAACTTTCATCATCATCATAATGTTGTTCAGGTCTTGCTGCATGTGAGCATAGCCTACTTTATTATCTGAGAAGTTATGATTGATATTGAAAACTGTGCGAGCAATAAAATATCCCATGGCACTAATTTCTCAGCACCTGGCCAATCTTTGTTCCTCAAACAACTTCACTAAATTAGAACTGACTATCATGTATTCCTACATTACAACAGTGACTACACTTCAAAAGTGTTTCATTACTTCTAAAGCACTTTAGGAAGTGCTGTGGTGATGAAATGCAATATATAAATGAAAACTGTTATTTTCTTTGCTATTTTAATTCCCTATTCCATTACACTCCAAAACAAATTGCTGTTTGACCTTCAAATGATTGCCTTGTAAAAGAAAATGGGTTTTATTTTAGTTGAAAATGATACTATTTTTGCCTCTGACGACAAACAATGCCATCTTAAATAAAAACAGAAAATGCTGGAAAAGCTTAGTAGTTCAGGTAGCATCTGTGGAGAGAGAAACAGTTAACATTCTGAGTCTGTATGACCCTTCTTCAGAGCTGAACAGAGGTAGACACGCGATGGGTTTTATGCTGTTGAACAAAGAGGGTTGGAGCAGGTGGAGCAAAATAGGTCAGGAATAGGTTGAAGCTCAGGAGAAATTAAATAACAAAGATGTCATTGGCAGAAGACAAAGGGAGTGGTAACGATAGTGTTAAAGTCTAAGACCGGTGTTAATAGTGGCATAAAGGTCAGATAGCAGAATGTGTTAATAGCAGAACAAGAGGCAATGCTTTCTGAAAGCATAACATGAAAACAAGATACAGACTAGCATTTGGTGGGGGGGTGCGGGTGGAAAACTAAAATCAAACTGGAGGATAGAGTTGATGGTCTAAAGTTGTTGAACTCAATGTTAAGTCCAGAAGGCTATAAAGTGCATAACTAGAAGTTGAGGTGTAGTTCCTTCAGTTTGTGTTGGGGTTCATTGGAACATTGTAACAGGCCAAGGACAGAAATGTGAGCATGGGAGCAAGATGGTGAATTGAAATGGTAGGCGACAGGAAGGTCAGGGTCATGCTTGTGGACTGAGTGAAGGTGTTCCGCAAAACGGTCAACCAGTCTACGTTTAGTCTCCCCAGTGTAGTGCAGACCGCATTGGAAGCAACAAATGTAGCAGACTAAATTGAAAGAAGTATAAATAAATCACTGCTTCACCTGGAAGGAATATTTGGGACGTTGGACAGTGAGGAGGGAGGAGGTAAAGGGGCAGGTGTTACACCTCCTGTGCTTATCTGGGAAGGTGCCACGGGAAGCGGATGAGGTGCTGGGGGGTATGGAGGAGTGGACCAGGGTGTAATGGAGGGAATGGTCCCTACAGAATGCTGACAGGGGGTGGCTGAGGGAAAGATATGTTTTGCATTGGCATCATGCTGGGGTTGGTGGAAATGGCAGAGGATGATCTTTTTGTTGCAGACAGGAGACCAGGCAGTCAGACTGTACGGATTTCCTCTTAACACTTGATGTAAGCAAAAGGTGTTTTGAATTAGCTTTTTTTAAAGCCTAGGCGGTGGTGTGTTTTCTCAATCCCACGTTATTTTTTTGTGATCCAATTTTACTAATGATCCACAGCAAACTTGAGTTCGGATCAACTCCGGAGGTTAATTTATTTTTCACACTGAAAACCTGGAAAAAGGAGTGTTCACAAAGAGCCACTCCACATGCACACAGTAAAGAGAGTAAGGAGTGGGAATAGAGAAAAAGATTTTTTTTGTACTGGACCACAGAAAAATAAATATGTATTCATGTGAGTTCCAGAATCCAGGGTCAGGTCCAATGGGGAACTCTTTTGCATAGGCATTCTATTTCAGCTGGGGATTTGCAGTATTTACTTTTCAGTCAGTGCTGATCTTGCAAGATGAAGTAGGTACGCAGAGATTGAATCAGTTTTGTAGGTGATTGTGTGAAATCTTCAGCAGAGCCAGGCTAGATGAGTGAGTTGTTGTTGAGCTTGGAGGAGCCTGCTTCTTGGTTCACCAGTTCAATGTTAAAACAGCAGGCTGCCTGTGAAACCCAAAGATATAATGTTAAAGCTGTCCAAAAGACCAGAGGCTTAGGTCATATGACATGGACTATTAATGGTTAATTGCAGCTTAGCAATCAGCTTCTATGCTTCTGGCCAGAATTCCATTGTTTCCCCTTAGGAGAAAGATGGGTTGGTTAATGGTACCTCTTCCAGTATAATGAGTTTCTATCTCCCTCTTTTGTAATAGTTCAGGATAGGAGAGCCAGTTCATCTGCACTTCCTCTGCTTTAGTTGATTCCAAGAAGTTTGTATAATGAAATGTGAAATTCCAGAAGCTGAAGAAAGAATTATTTTGCTCTTGAAACTGCTAGGGATAGCTCCCAGAGATCACAGAGAGCCAACCCTGTGATCAGGTGACCTGTAGCAGCCATCTTAATTCTCTTTGTCCAGCAGAAAAGGTCCAGCTTTTTAAAAAAAATACAATGAGGGTAACATTTTGAATATACAACATTGGGTTTATTTCCATTGCACAGGAGTCCAACACATTGAATACAGAGGCTGCTGGGGTAGAAAGTGAGACTAGGAGAATCCTATCATGAGCATGCCCATGATAGAGTTCATCTCAAGAATGCCATCTTGCCTTGAAAGTGCAATTCTGGATTCATGTGGACAACTTTCAATTTGCGTAGCTGTAAAGCTGACATTGTAGCTTGTCAGCCTTTTATTGAAATCACCTGACTTCCATAACAGCCAGCTGCTCTGACAGGTGTCAACTGTGGATCAGTTGGAAGTGCTTTCACCTCTGAATCAGATGGGTTCAAAGCCAAAGCCCATGACTTGAGCACAAAATTAGGCTGATGATCCAATGCTGTTAAAAGTCTTGTTGTTTGGTTGAGATGTTAAAGCATTAAGCCCTCTTGGTTGACCTAAAAAATCTCATGGCATTACCACCTAGAAGGACAAGGGCAACAGATACACGGGAACACCACCACCTGCAAGTTCCCCTTCAAGCCACTTACCGTCCTGACTAGGAAATACATTGCCGTTCCTTCACTGTTGCTGGGTCAAAATCCTGGTATTCCCTTACTAACAGCACTGTGGGTGTACCTATGCCACATGGACTGTGCTGCTCACCACCACCTTCTCAAGGGCATTAAGAGATGGGCAATAAACGTTGGCCTAGCCAGTAATGTCCACATCCCGTGAACAAATAAAATAATATTGAAGTAGAGCAGGAAAGTTCTCTCCTGACCAATATTGAGCCTTCAACTTACCTGACTGAAGTAGGCAATCTGGTCACAACCACATTGCTGTTTGTGGGAGCTTGCTGTGCATGAATGAGCGACTGTGTTTCCAACATCACAACAGTGAGTGCACTTTGAAGATAAGCCATTAGCTGTAAATTGCTTCCTAAGATTGTGAAAGACATTTAGGAATGGAAGTTGTTTTTTTCCCCCAATGCTAGTTTAATGCCCAGGTTGCAAGTTGAAAATTTATCCCACGATATTCTCAAATGATGGTGAAGTTATGGCCAGGAACTGATCAGACTGTATAATGGCGAATGTACCATTTGAGCACGAGTAGTTGTTTCAGTCACAGGTATGTATAATTTAAACTGTCAAAGCAGAGCACGGTATTCTATCATTTTCCCCAAGCTATTGTTGGTCCATACATATTTAATAATGTAGGGTGGTTTAGAAAATGAAGGTGAATCATTAAAGGGTATTGTTGCCACTGAAAAGCAGAAGAAAATAGCTTTTCAATAATGTTTGGATCCAGGGGTGCAAATTATATAATTTGCAATGTAATGACACCCTTCCAATAATTGGTAAGACCCTAAATAGTCTAGGAAAAAATGACAATTATGAATCTTACTGGAACCAACAGGATGATGCCAGAATAACGTTTTGAAGCAAGTAATTCCACCAAATGAGTAGCCTCAGAGCACTTAAAATAGCCATGAAACCTCTTTAAATATAAGTGTATGGAGCTTCTGCTAGAGGGGGCAATTGCCAACATGGACCCAGAAAGTGCCTGGGCACGACACGAGTTTGGCCATGGTGAAGTTATGCTGAAGTTTACACACAAACACATTAGTACAAGCCCGAACCAAAATCTCTCCCGAAGCAGCATGAACAAAATCATCGACTTGTGACTGGAACAAAGCCAACGGCAATTTAAAGTGTAGGACGGAGCTGTATAAAAAAAAACAAGGAAAATACTTCTGCCTTCAAAGTGGGGCTGAAAATAACGA
Source organism: Carcharodon carcharias (assembly GCF_017639515.1). NCBI lineage: Eukaryota > Metazoa > Chordata > Chondrichthyes > Lamniformes > Lamnidae > Carcharodon > Carcharodon carcharias. Next base: position 1,173,221 of record NC_054491.1, read on the forward strand.
AGTAAGATACACATAATTAATTGCTGGTCACTGCTATCTTCAATTAACTAATTACTGCAACAGAGAAAGACACAAGTGTGGCTTCAGTTGATTGCCAGTCACACACCTTTAACGTACAGGATCAACTGACTGAATTTGAACCAAGTTGAACTGAATTTAAAGGAACTGCAGTAGCAGGAGGTCCTGCATCAGGCCTCAAGTGGCTGCCAGTCATTGCAGGCCAAGTGATTAAGACTGGATGAATGTGACCATGGGTAGCCTGTGCACTCAAAATTCTGGACACAATGTGATGAACGTCCCTGAATGGGTCTAATCATCAGAATTTCTGATTATTCTGACAATTCTGTCCTGGGTGCGTGACCAGATTTATGAGCATGGACCTGCTTCGTGTAATTGGAATTTTGAAATGGGTATAAAAGATCACGGATACCCCAATGTAAAGTAGTTAGGAGGTTGCTTATGCTAAAATTCCATGATCTTAGCACTAGTTCATTCGATGCTGTCCAGACTAAACTGGCATCTGAGCAGAAATGATGCTGAAACTTCAGGCCAGTAATTTCACCTATCAAAGTCCTAATTTCTCTGCCACTAAAGTATTGTGTTGGTTTGACACCATTTTTTACAAATCTTGCTTCAAAAATACCAGCACTAAGGTTGCCACATCTTACACAAACTCTGCAAAAGCACTTTTCTTCCACTGATGCATTGATTCCGAGCAAATCCGCAGATGCCTTGCTATATTTAGACATTTATAAGTGTTTTTGTTGCATGCAGCATATGGGAGGCTTGTTTAGTACAAAGTGATGGATCTGTTTACCACACTGAGAACACAAGATTTTAACTTGAACAAAAACAGTTATTGAAAAAGAATCAAGACCTTGAAAGATAATTTCTGTTGCCAAGAAATTTTGCACAAGTGAATGGTTCTGGTCTTGGCTTTAGTAAAATATCCTTTTTTCCATTAAGTTACACGTTTGCAGTACAACTTATCATGACGGGGGTGGAACTGTAGGTGGGGGTGCCTGTAATTTCATGCCCCTAGCCAGTGTGCCAGTTTGCAGGTAGTACCCTGCCCCCAAGCTATTTTCAAGAAGGGCAGGTCAGGGATGACAAGGCCACTGGCCTGCAAGCAGCGGGATTTCAACTGAGGTAAGTAAGAGGCCTATTAAGATGCCTGTCTGGCACTGACTGAATTTTTTCCAGCTGGTGTCACCAAACTGCATCCAAAACACAGCCAGATAAAATAAGGTAGTGACTGGGCAGGGGATGGAATGGGGGGCTTGGAGGGGTCAGCAATTCACCCTCCCGAGGCAATTGGGCCACAGTTGTGGCTGCTGGCTTTCCACTGGAGGTGAGTTGCCCCTCCATAATCACTGGGGCCATTTTTAATTCAATTTTTTTTTAACCTGGTGTTCAGGGGGGCCTCCATTTTGAGACACATCTTCTCTCTATCTCTCTCTGAAGGCATTGGCAGACATCGCTGGAGGGCCCCCAAATGGACCGCCAACTTTGGGAGCCCTCCTGCCATCCTCAGTTGGACGTGAATTGGCTAGCTCATCAAAAATCATGCAGGTGACTATTGACGGCTAGGGTCTAGCATTTCATCCCGACACTGGGGTCCCCAATCCAAACAGAAAATCCAGTCCCATCAAAATTAAGTAGCTGAGTGGGTTGTATTTTGTTGTGATTGACAAAAATCTTAAGAAAAGAGTGGATTTTCCTGACCTTAGATATTTGAAATCTACTGCCAATGTACAAAGAAGCAATTACTCTCTAACTGACCATATGTATGTTTAGCCTTCCAATCTTAGCAACAGAATAATGCCTGGTGCATTCCATATAATCATACCTCTGTTCTCAGGTAGGAGTAAGGGGGAGAGTTTCTGCCAGGTTCTTCTGATCCTTTGCCACAATTTCAGTGAAAAATTGATAGAACCCTTGGAGGCACAGGCCAGAATTTTACTCAGAAGCTGTGGCCCCACCTCCAGCTGAACAATGGGGTAAGGGCCTGTCTGTGCATGGCCAGGGTGTCCAAGATGATTTAATGGACATTGAACCATTAATGGGCTCAGTGCAAGCTTTCTGCCCTCCCCTTGGAAGAAGTCACACCTCCAAGAGCCATTGGCCTGTGGTGGTTGCTGATGGGACTGCAGGCAGCCATAATAAAGAGCATTGTTGGAGCCAGATAACAAGGTGTGAGTAGGTGTGTTTCAGTGGGGCCAGTCTAGCAGGAAGCGGCAAGGGGGGGTGGGAGTGCAGGGGCAGGAAGTACTGTGGGGGAAGGAACCTCTACCCACTAAGCCAGAAACTAGGCCGCCATGGTTTACCTTGTAGCCTTGCATCATCAAAGGTGGGAGGAGGCCCTTAAGTGGCCATTAACTGCCACTTAAGGGCCTCAATTGAATTTAGGGTAGGCTGGCCTCCTAGCACCTCCCCTGTCTCCAGTAAAATACCCACATAACACACCTGCATTCCACCCAATTTTATACAACTCTTCTACCTGCCAGCTCGCTCCCGAGAGGGGCATAACACTCCAGCAAAGGTGTAAATAATCAGTTTTTACACTCTTTCCTGAAGGATGTGAGGAGATTCCATTGATCTTCTTCTGAATTTATGGTGCACAACTGAGCAGCTGACTAATTGGAGTTGGATTTTTACCACAAAACCCCCGATCATGTTCAAATAATGCTCTGTCATAAGTAGCTAGTTGTCTTAGGTGAAACCGCACCATGATTGTTGGCAAATTGGGTAGATTTCTCTTGCAACAAATATTTTACCTTCTGTACATATATCTCTCAATATAATACAGGGAAACCCTTGGCATAAAGCTACAACTGATTTACCCTTGAGTACTCTCTGGTGAACTCACCTCATCATTGGAAATACTAAGAAAATCTTATAATTAAAACTCAAAATATAAGAGATAGTGATCACGGGGTCACAGAAATGTAGCAAAACGTGGCTTCAGTTCTGCTGATTTCAGCTCTCCATGATCCTTGCCCAAACTGATGGGATGTGGTCACTCCCATAGTCAAGGTAGGTATCTAAAGCTTGTAGCAATGCACAAAAGCCCATGGACCCAGGGCATCATGCTCTGATGAGGGGAAACTGAAGCCTGGGAAGGGAGAAAGGGTAAGGTGTAAAGGAAATCGAATCCAAGGTTGGATCATTGCTTTTGTTTTGATCATCTTGGGGTTTCCTAAGCCTTGTGCAAGTTAAGAGATGGCATAGGTTTCACAGCGCATATCAGCTGGTTTGCTGAGTAGAGTTTCTGCTGTATTCCAAAGTTCTACCACCTCACCCCCATACACATGATCCTAAAATTCTCCCCTAAACAATAGAGCAGCAGGAGATAGTCCTGCCTGCCTCTCGTTCTCTAATGTATCCCACCAATCAGTTGGTCCAGAAGGTAAATAGACCACCAGATCATTGTGATTTTGCAGCAAGGTTTTGTCCTGGTGTGGTTGATTGCTTGTCTTATACCCTCCCTGCTCCTTTCAGAATTTTGGATTTGATAAATGCCTATTAAGTTCCACCTACTTAAAACATATGAATTAACGGGAATTCAAAACGTACGCAGAGTGTGTTAAACATTCATTTAGGAAAAAGCACTGGTTAGTGAAACAGACTCCACAATAAAGTTGATAACCATCTGGACTGCCTTCATTTGAAGAATGTGCTGTTGAAAGATGAAAGACTGCTGCTCTGATCCATTGTGCAAGTGTCTCATTGTTAGTTTTTTTGGGAAGAAAAATTTTACATTCAATTGTATATTTTGGAGATATCATTTCCACGGCCAATCCTTATCCAGCAATGCAGCATTCCTTTAACAAAATGGCAAGTAAAATCAATGCTGAAAATAAGCTGATATGCCATTTTGCAGATATTGCTCTGCTTTTGATTATTCCAAAGTCATATTAAATTGCCAGTTATCTAATAAAGTTTACTTCAGTTTATTAAAATGGAAAATGCTGTGCTGTGTTTTCAGGCTCATTTTACTTGAAAGTAAATTGACATAAAACGATTTATGTCCTGCACCTTACAGATCATTGCAAACAGAAAATGTATCGTGCTCCTTTGAGAAATAAAAATGATGTTGTAATCTAATGAGTGGATATATACATCTCCATGAACCATGTACAGTGTTGTTATAATTGCTTCACTGGGGAAGTGTACTGTTTTTAACAAAAGCAAGGAATATTTACTTGCATTGAGGAGAGAATTCTGAAAAATTGTGATGAAGAGAGGCTAAGGGACACATTTGCTTACTGTGTTAATGATAGCACCTGCATTGGTAAGTGTTATCCATTAATCTACCCAACAGCCTGTATATGTCCTTGACACCATCTCCAAATTATATGAATATTAACAGTTAATGTGCAGCGACATAAACACACAGACATAGCGCTAAACTTTTCGATTTGCTTGTTAACTTCCTTGTTGATGAGCAATTAGTCAGAAACATGCACATTTTCTCAGTAGTGACTTCACTTGCAAAGCTGATTAATTTTTCCCATTTGAAGTTAAATGCATCTGAGGGAGTCAGCAGAGTTCAACGAGTGAACAGAGCATGGATGCAGTTGAGAAGATTTTTTACTGACCAGTATGGGTGCAGCATCAATTCCACCACTACAAGATTATTTGTAGGAAGGTGAGCAAGAACAGTATGAGGGGCTAGCTTGAGAAGTTTAGGGTAAGGATGTGATCATTAGGATTCGTTACTACCCATCTCATTGAGATCTGTAGACATGTCAACTATCTGGACCTGGACAAAGAACAGTGAGCATGGCAGCTGCAGCTCACCAGGACTGCAATAAGTTACCTGTGTCATCTCCTGGAACTAAAGAGCCAGCCAAGGAGCAACCAGAGTGAAACGGCCACCAGATTAAGTTTTTTTTTATATCACTAGATCAAAGCAGCCACCAGCAGAAAATATCATGAGGTCGACTAGCACATAGCTTACTGCCTCATCAGAGGCACCCAATTTCAGACACCCAATTTCATCACGTATCTGCACAGATAAAATTCCGTACTAGGCAGCAGCAGCTTCAGACTCCTAACCTGGAGACCTAAAACAACGTACAACCACGGCAGAAGTATCATTGGACATAAATTTGGACTCTTGAAGTTTGAACTACATTAGAAAGTTTGTCGGTATACCTTACAATGAGATGGCAGGAAAAAGTAACAATTTAAAGAGGTCTAAAAATGCTTGTGGAAGAGGAGCAGGAGCCAGGTGGACATGAGGAACATAATGAAAATCTCTTGCAGCAGAGAAATCAGTACCCAAATACAGATTTATCGTGCAATCATCCACAATTTTATCTCCTTGAGACTTGTATGGAGTTAGAAATTAAGCAAGACATAATTTAAAATATTGTGAATATATTTTCCTTTAAGTTGAGTTATTGTTTTTCCTTCATTGAATTTTGTTGTGCATAATTCTAAGTACCTATTGTAGAATCGTAGAACGATTACAGCACAGAAGGAGGCCATTTGGCCTGTCATGCCAATGCTGGCTTAATGTGTTTTGAACTGATTTTAGCTTATGGACCAATGTGCCTCTGCCCCCAACCCCACTTTCCTCCCCTCCTCCTTATGTTAGGCCTACTAGAGCACCATTTTCTTTCTCAATCACTAGTGATAGGTGATTACTTACTGGAAGGTATGGCAAACCTCAAGAGAGGTCCCCTGAAGACCCATCTGTGATTTTGCTGGCTGCCTATCTATATGTTATGTGTTGCAGGATCAAATAGTCTGGTCTATGGCTGGTAATGATGGTGAAAGTGTTAGCGTTCAGTGTTGTCTCTCTGCTGAAGTTGACAGCAACTTCAGGAGTCTGCACATGTGCAGAATAACATGGAAATCCAGAGGTTGCTCCAGAGGGTGAGCTATTAAGGCACACCCCACCCCCATTCCCACAGCAGAGTTTTGCAATCAATGGGAAATCAATTACATTGACAAGAAATTCAACTCTAAAAACCCATGAAAAGGTCACACATGTTGAATGAGATGTAACTGGGTTTCTAACAGTATAGTAAATGCAAAATTACTGCCAAACACTCATACTGGCCCTGGGAAGTTAATTTTATATTTCTAGGATATGACATTTCTTCATTATGATAAAAAAATCCACATTTTTTTAAAACAGAAAGGTTTATCAGTATTTCAGCTTCTATGTCAATCTATTAATCATTTATTTAATCAAATATAATCATTTATTTTGCTGTCCAAAATGTAAATTAAAAATGAAGGATTAATTTTTAACTCCTGACTTACTATGTGAATACTTCAATGTTTTTGCCTACTTGTCCTGCTTTCTGACATCACTACTGCTGCACTTTAAAGCATCCCCTTGCCCTGGCGACAGATTTAAACTTCCTTCAGGAAGTGGGATATCCACCAGAGATGGCTGGATCTTCGTGGGCAGCTTTTCACAGAGTCAGTATAGAGCGCTGTAGCTCCACCACTGACTGCAAATCTTGGCCAATGCCTAATAAAAAAACTGCCTTTTTGATATCTCTCACCAGTCCCATACAGAAGAGACATCACATTCACTCTCTACATGATTGTCTCCTATGACACCTGATGGAACCTCGATTTATTTGTAGTTAGTCTGATCAACTTAAGGCATGCTTTCTATACACTCCCATATGGTACTGGTGAGAGACATCACATGCATTCTCTACATGATTGTCTTGTACACCTGATGGACCCTAAATTTATTTGTAGTTAGTCCTTTCCCCTAATGCAGACATTTTTCACTTCCCCATCTCTGCTCGTGTTAATCTGCAGGGACTCAGCAATGAAGTAAGCTTGTTGCAAATCTCTTTCTTTGTTCCCTGAAGGCTTTGCAGTTGTGCACTTCACAGCACAACTGACCCACTGAGCCTTATTTGTAATGATTTAGTACCTATTAGGATGGTTAATGGGTGATTCAACAGTATTACTGTAGATGCACTTTGCCTTCTCAGTTGCATATTAGTCAAAGCACATCTGACATCAACAAAATGGCACTGTCATGTATTCCTGAATGTGGTTAGGAAGGCAGAAAGTTCATCTTTTGCATGTGCTTATTTTAAATATTCTCTGTTACACACTGACAGCAAGTTTAGTAAATGAATGCAGCAGCATAGACTACCTGGAAAATATCACTCTAACAGAATGGGTCATATGATAAGTTTGGCTGAATTAATGTAACATTATGTGAGAAATTGTGAGTCATACCAAGAGGCCATCTTGTCTCCTTTAAATGAAGGTGACTAATGCACAAATACCATAGCTTTTGTCAAAATGATTACTGTAAGGATAGACTGCTACAGAGGATTTATGATAATAGTAGTAGGAAGATGACCTAATGAGTCTAATTTTTTTAAAGAATTACAGGTAGACCTTGGGCAGATAGACATTGGCTCTAAGAACCCTAATGAAGCTATTTATACTCTCCTTCAATATGATTTTAATATCGTATGAGCATATATATAATAAAGTTCTAAAAAACCAGCCCTCCCCATTGCTGTTTTTAACCTAGCTTTGACATTCTACACAGGATTGCCAATCTTAAAACTGTTCCCATAATAATTAACCCTAAGAGATTGTACTTTAGTTGGAAAACCCCCCTTTTTCTTAAGTGTTAATTGTGTCATGAAACATTTTACTCATATTTATAAAGACATATATCCTTTACGCAAACAGCCAAATAGATAGAAAGCTAAGTAAATCCTGCCTCTGTTACTAATCTACATTGGCTCACGGTTTAGCAACACCTCAATTTTAAAATTTTCGCTCCTGAAATCTACCTCTTTGACCAAACTTTTGGTTATCCTCCTAATAACTCCATGCATAGCTCAATTTCAATTTCTGTTTCATAACATTCCTGTGATGTTTTACAATGTTAAAGGTGCTGCAAAAACACAAGTTGTTGTTGCTGTGGCTGAACAAGCACTTCAAAATATATCAAGATGGTCAATTTCAAAAATAATCGTTTGGTAGTACAGATCATGAGTATTGCTGAAACAAGATAATGTTGCGAGGCTTTTCATCTTGCACTCATCAGGACAATTCATCAAGAACACCAACCGTAAACGGAAAAACGATTTATACTGCATGAGAAGAGAGTGCTGATTGGTTGGCAAGTGCAACCTGTTAGAGGTGTTGCCATGGAGAATGAACCAGCTGATGATGACGGACAGTTAACTGCTAAGCATTGTTTGTAATTTAAGCCAGGCAGTTTAACTCTGATCGATCAAGGTATTGCCCTGAGGAATGAACCAGCAAATGGCTGTCACTTATTATGCTTAGCTGAAGCAGATGCAATGTGTGTACCTGTTTTTTTTGTCTGTATAGAACAGGGCCCTGTGCATTAATATATGTCACTTCTCATACATATAAATGTGCCACACTGCAAGTCTGACTGCCAATCTTAAATTGGTTGTCAGCGTAATTCTTAGCACATTGAGGAATATTTAGCAAATATTGTCCAATTGCAGAATTACATCTGATGTTGGACACTGTGGCTGGAATCATCCCAGACATGCACTAAGTGCGGTAGCAGGCCCATTAACCGCAATAACCAATTTTCATGCCTTATCATCCCAAACCCACTGCATTAGTTATGCATTCCTGGCAAACACTCCGTTTCCACGGTGGGTGGGCTCTCATTCACTCACCGCTTCATCATGCCAAGTGCCATATTTAAAATCCAGCTGCACGCACACATCTCAGTGCTTCCAGCCCACAACTACTGCAGGGAAGATGTCCATGAAAGGTAAAAAGACTGCAGTCCCAAGGCTTAGTGACACATCACTGAAACGCCTTTTGGACACCATGGAGGCCCGCTACGATGCCCCTTATTCCCTGCTCTGGCCTCAGGATGGGCAGCGGTGTGACCAACCAGGCTTGGGAGTCAGTGGTAGTGGTGATCAGTTCCAATGTTGCACAGAAGAGGTTGACCATCCAATGTAGATAGAGCATGAATGATCTCATCCGTGCAGCGAGGGTAAGGCAACCATCTCATCACTCTAAACTCACACACTCAAGACCATCACACATTCACTGGCATCTCACTCACTGCCAGCTCGAGGGACGTCACCACCCATTGTCACACACATACCCTCACATGTCCATCTGGCCCCATCTCCTCTGGAGACTGCCTCCTCAGTCCTCACCATCTTGAGGCCACTTGCATAGATCAACATGTGCCCCCACACACACCGTGGGATACCTTCCTTCCCCAGTACAGCTCTTGTCCTGCAGCCTCTTCCCTTGCCTGAGGCCACTTCTCCCCCTTCCCCGAGCGAGCCCTAGCCCTGCAGCCATTGAAAAGCCACCCACATACGGCTGGTCTGGTAGGTAGACACCTATCGTGAGCCCCACTAAAAGTGATGTGGTGCTGTCTGTGAAGCCTGGCGCTGATGACTGCTAGTACTGCCTGAAGCAAGGTAGGCAAAAGAGCCTTAAAGTCCCGAGCGAAGTGCAGCCTGCCAGGTGCATGTCGCTTATTTGCTGTTGTGAAACACATTGGCATGTTTTCCCACCGACATGGACGGACTATCTAGCAGGGGGGAGATGATTCCAGTGGGCAGGCCTAATAATGATATGCTGATGTGCTACAATGAGGTTCCCAATGTCCAATGGGGTAGAATGTAGCCCACCATCGGCGAGCCGAGCGCACAATCAGGAACAGGTTTGACATTATCGCAAAACCAATTGTGTCATATTGTCTGCTCACGCCACTGAACACGCCCAATACTGGTGGGCACAGAAAATCCAGGCCTGTGTTTTGAGTTTTGCAAGCACGGGCTGGTTGGATACGGTCTGTACCTTGCCTGTTACAAACAGTGGAAGGGACGTGCTGTTTGATCTGATCTGCCGGTCTTTGGCACATACGGCCTACATACCTAGCATCACACTGGCACTGAAATTATTATACTACATTGCTTATTTTCATGATATGCAGAATGTCTTTTTGGCTTGACAGCAGCATCCTGTTAGTGGCGAATACCATTTGTATTACTACTGCATAGTAACAGCGTGAAACAGCTAGCTGCACCTGTTGGTCAAATTTTTGAGATACCTTGCCCTTCCAGCATAATCTGAGGTAGACCGGGCACTTTGCAGGGCTGAAAGTGATGGCCTCAGGCCCATTCATGAGTTTGCATGATATACAGCGTGAAATGATCCCACAGGATGCCTTTGATGCCCCTATTTCAGCATCAAGCTTGCATGGTGAGCAAATGGCTCAGGCCTTATTTACGAGGTTGCTTATAATGTGTGGGAAAGTAAGAATCCCAACACGTATATAGACCAGTGAAGGTAGGCTTGCAGTAGGACCACGCTGGAGAACCCCCTGGCAGATTTCTCAACTAGTACATCAAGGAAAGGGAGTTCTTTTGACTGCTCAACTTCAAAGGTGAATTTGAGCACAGGTGGAGCCCATTAAGAGGAAATTGTAAGGAAATTATTACATGCAGATCCAGATTTAAATATGGCAAACATATCATCCGCATTTCAGAAATATGCAAGGCGTAGGGGTTAGGTGTCATTCCATCAAAGACATGTTTCTTATGGGACCCAACAAAGATGTTTGTGAGAGCTGGGCCTAGAGGGGATCCCATGGCATCTATTTGGGCATACATGGTGTCGTTAAAACTGAACTCAACTGTGCGAGTTCCTAAGTTCATAAGTTCAATGCATATTGATTCACGCAGTGGTGACAGGTCTAGGTCGCCATGATATCATGCTGCACAAATACCTACAGCTTCCTTAAGCAGAACATTGATGACTAGGCTAGCAATGTCAAATGAGCACATAGACACGGCATTGCTATCAGTATGCAAGTGCTGTATGGTCTTCACAAATGTGAAGGTATCCTTCACCGTGTATGTGGAGAACTTGCTCAAAACTGAATGTAACAATTTGCCTAGCCATTTGGCCAATTTATGTTATACAGAACCAGTCATAGATAAGATAGGGCTTAAAGGGACATCACCTCTGTGTGACTTGGGCAGCCCATATATATGTGGATGCAGCAAGCCGTGAGGATGAACCCTGTCATATATATCACGCGGCAATTCATCGCTCTTACACAAGTCCAGCAAGCATTTTTTAGCTTATTTTTGAGCAAGACAATCATGTTGATTGGCAGGTCCAATAGATACGAATCTCTAACAGCATTGAAAGATGGTAAGATCAACCCGGACATGCACATCAGCAAATCTGACAAAGGGATGGGAATAGATATCCTTAACAAGTGTTACTACAGCAACAAAATACACACCATTCTTAATGATGGGTCCAAATTCGTATTCATTAAACCTGGTGTTCAACATGATCGCACTGCATTACTTGAAGGTAAGCTAAAATAAAATACTTGCTGGGCTTGTGTAATAGTGATGAGCTACCAATTGATATATTATGACAAGGTTTACCCTCACAGCACGCTATGTCTGCTTATGTATGGGCTGCCTAAGACACACAAAAGTGATGTCCCTTTATGTCCTGTTTGATATATGACCAGTTCTGCACAATGGTTAAGCAAGTTGTTACATTCAGTTTTGAGCAAGTTTTCCACATACACGTTATAGGAATCCTTCACATTTGCAAAGATCATACAGGACTTGCATTCGATAGCAGTGTTGTGTCCATGTGCTCATTTGACATTGCTAGCCTATTCACCAATGTTCCACTTAAGGAAGCCATAGATATTTGCAGCACTATATCATTGCGATCTGGACCTGCTACCACTGCATCAATCAGCATGCATCGAATGTATGAGCTCGACAACTTGCGCAGTTGAGTTCAGTTGCAACAACACTATGTAGGCCCAAATAAATGGTGTTGCCATGGGATCCCCTCGCAAACACCTTTATTGGGTTCCACAAGAAATGTGTCTTCAATGGAATGACACCTAACCTCCTCCACCTTGCATATTTCCGATATGTGGATGATATGTTTGCCATATTTATATTACTGCATGTAATAATTTCCTTATGTGTCTTAACGGGCTCCACCCTGCACTCAAATTCACCTTGAAATGGAGCAGTCAAATGAACTCCCCTTCCTTGACTTACTAGTTGAGAAATCTGCCGGGGATTCTCTGCCATGGTCTACTGCAAGTCTACCTTCACTGGTCGACATACGCAATGGGATTCTTACAGTTCCACGCACTAAAAGATTGGCCTATTGGCAACCTTGTAAATAGGGCCAGAGCCATTTGCTCACCATGCAAGATTGATGCTGAAATAGGGTGCATCAAGGCATCCTGCGGGATAATGGCCACCCTGCTCAGATAATTTCGCACTGTCTATCACACAAACTCATGAATGGGCCTATGGCCATCACTTTTGGCCCTGAAAAGTGCCCAGTCTACCTCAGGTTACCCTGGAAGTGCAAGGTATCTCAAAAATTTGACCAACAGGTAGAGCTAGCTGTTTCATGCTACTACTATGCAGTAGCAACATGAGTGGTGTTCGCCACTAACAGGATGCTGCCATCAAGCCAAAAAGATGTTCTGCCTATCACACAAATGAGTAATGTGGTGTATGAATTTCAGGGCCAGTGTGATGCTAGGTATGTAGGCTGTATGTCCCAAACACTGGCAGATCAGATCAAACAGCATGTCCCTTCTACCTGGCGGCCTAGATAAATAGGGAACCCACTTAGTACTAAAAGGGTTAATGGAGAAATTGAATTAAGTGCCTAGGCCTAAGAGAAAAATACTGCAACCTTGAAGAACAATACCATCTTGTCTGACCACTGTTAATAGGATGAGCCCTGAGACATTCCATGTTGTTCTTTCTCAGGCCGAATGTAATCAAAGTTGTGATAAGTATTTGCGTAACCACAATGTTGTGATGGGAATGGAAATTTACTCGAACATGGATTGGTCAGTAAACTTATGCAAATAAGTGGACTGAGTTGTGCAAAATTTACTGATTGGCTGTAAAATGCTTTTAAGCAAGTGTTTGCGTATTCTGCTTTGAGACGGTACAATAGCTCTCATGGTATTGTTCTCCCTTGTGCACAAGTAATAAATGGGGTTTATATGTATTAATGATGCCTTGTTGTAATTAATCCCGACATTACTGTTTACAATGAGCAAGGTATAGTCCGAACCCAACCAGCCCATGCTCGCAAAACTCAAAGCACAGTGTCCAACAGCAGATGTGATTCCACGATTGGACAACATTTGCTAAATAATCCTCAGTGTGCTAAGAATTACGCTGACAACCAATTTAAGATTGTCAGTTGGGCTCACAGTGTGACACAGTTGCATGTTTTGGAAGCTATATGTGTTAATAGACAGAGCCCTGTTCTATGCAGACAGAAAGAACACGTACACATATTGCACTTGTTTTAGCTAAACAAAATTGGTGACAGCCATCCACTTGTTCAATCCCCAGGGCAATGCTTTGGCCAATCAGAGTCAAGCTGCCTGGTTTAAATTTCAAACATTACTTGGCAGTTAACTGTCAGTCACCATCAAGTGATGCACTCTCCTTGATGACGCCTCTGCTAATCAGAGTCCACTTGCCAACCAATCACCACTCTCTTCTCCCCCAGTATAAATTGTTTGGTATTCTTGCGAATTGTCCTGATGAGTGCAAAACGAAAAACTGTACTAAAATTATTGCCTTTATTCAGCAATTTTCAAAAGGTGATAGTAATGGACTAGACACAGAAGACAAAGTATGAATTGTACATATGAACAATTGCCATGCAGTGAAAGGATATTCATGGCTTTGTTTCCCTATGGGACAAATACTGAATCTCAGCTACTGCGTCAAAGTAAGAAAACATGTGCTTTTTCATTGGGAGAAGAAGGAGTGGAGGGGCATATATGATGCTGATTCCTTACAGGGCACTTTCATGGACCTCTAATTACAGACTTACATCAGCAAGGGTTTGAGTTTCAGGCTTATTCTCTCAACTGTGCCATGGCATCTTACTGCAAGGAAAGGGGGTGAGGTCAGCAGAATGAAATAGGTATGGTAGTGTAATAGCTGGCTTCATTTCATATTCTCTGGCGTGCCTTCTCTCTCTCCCTCTTCAGGTACCTTGTCCTAAGAGGGCATTGGCAACCATGGAGTTCCATGTGTTGGTCCATGATTATGTTTGGCAAGGTACTGCAGTGGATTACCATTGCTTTCTGCAGGTTCAATCTGACCTGGAGGCTCTCCCACTCTATGTTGGCTACCATAGGCATATTGGAAGCATTTGCTGGTCGATAATCACCTGTTATGAACACACATTCTGTGGCCACCAAGTCCTGGAGTCAGA
>NC_054491.1:1192500-1212500 GCF_017639515.1 Carcharodon carcharias
GTGGCTGTACTTAACTATATGCTGATTGCAAAGAACCCAGTCTGACAGGCTTTCTTGAATTTAAGCCAAAGGGGTTAGTTTTTATTGTGCTGAAAACCCACCCAGCCATAAATATAAAAATATTTAAAAAGATAAGCCCACATCTCAACCTTCGCAACACACACACACACACACACACAAATTTACAGGTTATACAGTAGAGGAGGTTTCCTTTTGGGCAAATTAGGATTCAATGATAAAAGAGGAAAAAATAGAGAATTCACTGTTAATGATTCTTTTGTTACTGTTCATGGCTGAGGCAGTTTTTTTTAATGGCAGTCCTGGATTTCCCCACCCCCCCAGAAACATGGCTTTGGGATTTTGAAGTGCAATATAGGCTGTCAGACAGTTGTCGGGTGGGCTCAGCAGGGGAGAATGGGAGCGGCCACAAAATGGAACTTGGTCTGTGATCGGGCCCTGACCACAATTCCATGCTGGCTGGCCAATTCATGGCTGATCTGATTGTAACCTCAACCACACATTGCTGCCCCTCCCGATAACCTTTCACCCCTTTGTTAATCAAGAATCTACCTAGCTCTGCATTAAATATATTCAAGGTCTCTGCTCATCCAATCACAGGTTCCCTCTCTCCTGCCCCTTTGCTCTCCTCCAATCATAGATTCTGTCTCTTGAGGAGCAGCAAGAACAGGAGGGAGGCATCCTGTGATTGGAGGACTAACTTGAGCACTGAACAGTCTTGTCTCATTGGTTGCCCCAATATTGCATTCAACAGGCCTGAGCAACTTCAAGGGAAGATAACACAAGAACTTCGAAAGGAAGCCCTCAGCGGTACACTCACAGCTGCAGATCTGTTCATACATTATAACTTGTTCATTTCTTTCTCATACATAAAATGAAATGCATTGCTAGATGACCTTTACAGAAAAGTCAGCATGAGGTAGAGAGGAACAGGCAACACCACACCATGCAGAGCCACTGAAAAACCAGCTTGGCAAGCAAATCACCAGAAATAAAAGATCAAGAGGAAGAACTTGCAGATATCCAGTGGATCATGTCAGCAAACAGCAACCCCAGTCTCCACTGGATGGAAGCATTAGGGATTGCATCAATGGACCAGGTGGACCTATTTTTGTACAATGTACCACTATTTCCATGATTTGAACTATATCAGGTTACAAGGACAATGGGTTATTGCACTTCCTTCCAGAGATAATAGTAAAACAGAGATCATTTAAATGGTGAGAGTTTACATGTTCGACATTAACACATGACACTGGAACTGAAACACAGCTGGCCATATGGTGGAGTCCCTGAACTTCATTTCCTTCCATTTACAGCTATAGTTTCTCACAGCCTGCAGACAATATGAATAATCACAATAATAATCCTGGTGGACACTTTTCGACAAGTTACCTATTTGCCTGTTTAGCTTTGTCATTGCAGTATTTCACAGCACTGGCCTTTACTGAGAGGTGGTCCCCACAGGTCCCTGGGGTAGGAATTGCTCTCAGCACAAAGGGTGAGAGAAGAGCTTGCAGGGTTTGAAGGAAATTGAGTAGTCACCCCTTATACACTCTGCTTCCTGTTCAGTCCTAGGAGTTAATACGGGGCATGTGGTATAATGGGAAGTTAAAACAATTCCTCCAGCCCAACCAAGTCCACTCGCACCCAACGTGTGTGTCCAAAGTGAGCTTTGTGAAGCCAGGGATGCAGTTTTACTTTGATAAAAGGGAATAAATCTGCTCCTCAGATCAAGTGGGGTCCCAGTGATCAATATTCTGGAAAGTCTCTGGAATATGCTGTGATGTCTGCTTAACTGACAGATTTGCCTCCCAGAAAGCAAGCATTCTGTCTCCCCGTGAGCGGAGGACCTCAGTCGTTATTAAGGATGGTGATTGGATTGGAAATGCAGCCAGTGTGTGTGGGTTTTCTATAGACTAATAATTTTATGAAACAAGTATATCCCTTGCTCAATACTGTTAGAAAGGCTTGCCAGAAAAACTAAAAGGATTAAAAATACAACAATTAAAGGCATTGGTTCATTCTAACAAATACCATTATTAATACAGCAACATTCTTTTGCTGTTGCAGGGTTCTTTAACTTTCCCAAAGAAATTAATGTTCTAAAATTGCACAGCAGAAGCTTTTGCAAATGTTAGGAGCTGAAAAAATTGCCAGATTAAAATTCTGCCACTTAAAAAAGGAGGCCATTAGGAATGATATATAGTGGTTAAATGAATATATCTATTGTGTACAGATGGACAGAGCTTCTGTTTCCTTACATAAATCTTAGCTAAAAAGCACAGAGTAAAATCTCTTAAACTTTTAGGCCTGTGAATTTGATGCTACTGACAACCCTAATGATTTATAATAGGTGTGCAAACAATTACTTACACCAACAGAAATGCTGCTTGTTGGTGCTGGTTCCTCAAGAATATCAGTTTTATTTTAATGTACTTTTATGTTCAACAATGTGATTATTTATCTGATTCCCTGTGTCCATTGAAACCTTAAACAGGCTAGTTTTGATTCCAGCTGTTCTAACCACCATTGCCCCAAAGGATTCCTACACAACCTGAGTGCCCAAGAAATCTTTGCTGCTTTGCGTCTTGTCCCTGTATATATTTCCATATTAACCACCTATCGCCATGGCTGATGTGATCATAGACTTTATTTCCAATCCTCCCTCTCGCTCTCTCTCTCTCTCTCTCCACCCTGACTCCCACCCCCTCTCCCCTTACCATCTCTAAAAGCACACCTTTCTCTGATCACCCTTGTTTCCATTGTCTCCATGGGCAGAATTTTCTGCCTGTCTGACTGGCCCCTCAAGAATATCCGTTTTATTCTAATGTTTATTAGCCGATCCCTGCTGGAGAAGCGGGCCCCACCGCCATTTTAAGTGGGCGGGCCAATTAAGGCCTGCCCAGTGTGACATCCGGTGGGAAGCGCTATGCGCTTCCTGTGTGGGCAGGGGGGGGGTTTCCCTAATGCGAGAGTGCGCCCTTTCACGCATTCGCACGAGAAAGCGCACATCTCCCTGAGGCTAAGTGCTGCATCAGGGAGATCGCTGACAGCTGTACAAACTTTAAAAGTAGAAAAAAAATAAAATCCTTAACATGTCTCCCTCATGTGACAATGTCACACAAGATGGGACGTGTTAATAAATTTCACTGAAACTTTAATAAACTTTTTAAAAATCCTACATGAAACTTCATCCCGCTGGTGGATGAGCTTTCATATTTTTTCAGAAGTCCCCTGGGGCTCCTGGCCTGTTGCCAGCCTTAAGGTTGGACGGACAGGTCCTTTCATTGTTTTAATGATCCTGTCAATGGCCTCAAGTGGCCATAGACAGGTCAGCGGGTGGACAGCTGATTTCGCTGTGTCCCCACCTTCCTGAAGATTTGAATGGGGCGGGATGACATCAGGGGTTCCGCCTGACATCATCCTGCATCATTTTCACAACGGCGAACGGGCCCCGCCCACTGCTCGCTGATAGCAACATTCAGCCCCATGGGTTGGATGTATAAATCCCAGAGTAATTGATTTAAACAGATAAATAATCCATATTCACTGAAGGTTGTTAGGTGAATTTTGAGGCAAGTTGCACATGTGGGAGAAGGCAGGATCTGTGCTTGGAGGAGCAGCTCTGTCTTTTCCATGACTGCTGCTCCTCCACAAACAGTTTGACCATTGGGCAGCTTTGTGACTGACTGGCTTAAAAAAAGATCAGAACTAACAGTTTACAGCTAGGGCCGCAACCACACTCCCCACCCCAGACAACTACCCCGCTCCTCCACCGACGCCCCCACCAGCCCCTGGAATTCTGGTGTTTTGTACGGTGCAACTCCCTGTCCTTGGCCCTGCCATAGGCATAATGTCTACAATAACCAGAGGTACCCATGACAGTGAGTCTGAGTACAAGCTCCTCTATCATCAGAACCAGTGTTATGGTGATTGAATCAATGTAGCTACTTTTTCATTACCCAGTATTTTCGTTAGTTAGTGTTATTTTCAGATTCAGGATGTTGCCCTACAATCCTGGAGAAGCTCTCTTGGTCTCTTGCCGGGAAAATGGCATTTTCTGATTTGCTTGGTCTCCACCAAAGTTATTGAGAGAGACTAGAGAAGACCAGTGAGATTTCAAGGCTATTGTGATGATATCCATATTTTTCAAGGGAATTATAAATCAGTGTAGGTAAAGTGTTTGCTCAGCCAAGTGCTGTCCTTTCCCTGTGACCTTATTCGAAGCTAAGGATATAGAGAAAGATAGTAAAGAAGATGATCAAAGTTGTTGGTATATTACATGACTGCAGAGAAAAGGGTTGTATTGTTTGCTAAAGTTGGGCAGAAGGTCCAAAGCCCTCGAACGTCAAGATGTTAAGATGTGGAAGTGATTGCAGTCTGGAAGTATTGGGAGGGGTAGTGCACTTGGCTATGGCAGCAATGTGTTGGGTGTGAGGAAGTGATGGGAAGCTGCTGCTGTTGTATGAAGGTGGAGGGGGTGTGATCTTGGCATGTGAGTCCGCCAGAATGTAATTGGTAAAGTGTGGGAGCATCTTGGATGACCCGTGTGAGGGTTTGGACCATTGTTGGACGAGGGTGATGTTCCAAAACCTGGGATCTGAGAGGTAATGGCTGCATTGTGTAACCACACAGGAGAGGAATGGCTGATGATATGCAAACATTGTGTTATGACACAGCAGATGATCTGTGCCAGGCAAATCAAATCCACAAGGAAAACTTGACCATGCTATCACAACAGTTTTTCAATTTGCATTTGTTTCAAGATGCATGCCCTGAATTCGGAAGTAACGAGTCCACCAAGAGTTTAGAGATTTTTTAAAAAACTAAATTAAACACTCATTAACAAAAGAAAATATTTCAAGCACGTACATAGGTCTACAAATTGCAACTATGAAAACTCCTAAATCCCCTAATTAATCTGGTTTCCAGTTATACCCCCATTTAGGCAACAGTAAAAAAAAATAGATTTTAAAGAGATCCAGCAAGTGGAATTCAATGGCTTTTCCCAGCTTCAGTTTCTGTAGACAGCAGCCTTAATGCACAAATACTGGAGGCTTCTCAAACTTCTGTTAAATCTTACAATGCCTTCCTCCTTTATACATATTTCCCCCTTTAAGGTGTAAATCCTATTGTCCATATGTCTTTGGCACTTTACCTTTCTTATAATATGAATCTTTTCATTTTACCGCTATATTGTCAATAACTCTTGAGAAAAAATAAACACATTCCTTAACTTGCTTGTCTGGCTATTTGTAAACAGACTGAGATCCCTTTGAAAATCAAATCCCCGTTTCCATCCAAAAATGCAAATTCCCTTTACACCTTACAGGCTAAGACTTCAACCATGTTTATTCATTAACATATTAAAGACACTTCTACACCTTATTTCTTTGATAACTTCAACTTGCAGTCTGCTTGGCTACAAAGTGTAATCAAATCACACACAGAAACTATCCAAACCCCACTATTACCCTATTTTTACAATAAATCACAATAATAATAGAAGAATTATTATATGACAATTGAGAAAAGATAGTCTCTAGCACTATTGAAGGGGTCTTTACCATCATAGTAAAAGCCTAGTAATCCTTTAAAGAACTTAAAACAGATTCTAGTTTTAAGGCCAGAAATGAGACACTACATTTGTTTTAGGTGCATGTAGATTGGAATGAGGAACTAGGAATTGTCCATCAGTACTCAAAAGTGGGGAAGGGTTTGTTGTGTCAAGGTGAAGGAGTAGAAAGTGACAATTTGCAAAGCAACGGTCTACTGGGGTCTAGAAGGGGAACATCAGGAATTATTACCAGAAAGTGGATGGGGATATCTTGATGGACAAAGGTTACAGGTCCAGCATTCCAGCCTTCTTCAAGACCTAGAATACGAGCAGCACAAGTACCAGCCAGTGTAGTGTTTATGAGGCGGTGCTTTTGCAAAGCCAGGCTAGCATCAAGGCCTGGTCTTGCATAGTCCATACAGACCTGAAGATCTGTAATTTTTTTAAGTGACACCCAAATTGATTTTCTCAGGGGGATCTGGCACACTCGCCAGCGCAGAACACTTAAGTTAGACTGTCTAGATGCCTCAGTGTTAATTAAATTGAGATGTCACCTTGGTATGCTTTGCCACATTGAAGAAAATGGTAGCATTAATGTGGTACACGTAGAAAATTCATTCTACTTGAGATGGGGGAGTAATGTCATTGTGCTGCCTTTCTGCACTCCCATTGTTTTCATTTTCATAACATTCCAGGATGTGTTGTAAATCTATAAAACAGATTGAATTTCTGCTTTCAAAATGGAGTGAATAGACTTTTATAACGGTGAATGGAATTTATAAAGAGCGTGCAACAATTGCACTTGAACAAAGACTTTAAAAAACATATTTAATTAAACTTAAACTGATGTGCAGAAGAAATGAAGAGTAGAATTCCGAGCCCAGCAATAGGAGTTTTTGAACGATAGTAATTTAGCTGTGGATTGAATTATGCCAAGAAATGGGTATTGTACAAATAAGGCAAATATTTTTATGAGCACAACTATTTTACAGATTAAGAACATATAATAGCCTCATTTTACAATATTGACAAAACTAGGACTACACTTTCCTGTTGTGGATGAAAAGCCTCAGTACAAATTCATATTTTAAATTCCATCAGAAAAAGTCTTTTAAAATGACTTTTTTCATGATAAGGCATCAAAACATAACATCAGAAACCATACCAATAACTAGAAAATAGAAAATGCCTGAGGTTATTTAAGAGAACCATGACTCATTTTAATAACTAGATTGAGGCTGTGCTGTACAGCGATGTAAAATCATGATTTCCTTCAGTTTCCTTTAATATACAATCATATTTAAATGGACTGAAAGACAAGTTGGAAGATGGTGTTTTGTGGTGAAGAGGTCAATTTTCGTCTATGTGGATCTAAGCAAGAGTTCCAGTCCAACTGTGCCTGATAAACAGTATCAGATGAACAGATATATCTTCCAATTAAGCATTTCGAAGAAAAAAGCATTTGTCTTTGGTCTTTGCCACAAACTCTGTTGTGTAACCAGCGATCCATCCCACTTCCTGAGGGCTGCCTGAAGCCAAACCAGATTGTTTGCAACCTCACCATCCTGCTTGCCCCTGAGCTGAGCTGCTGCCCATAATAACAATGGCTTCCACCCCAAACTCAACTCATCTGCTGCTAAAATCCTCATCCATGCTCTTGTTATCTCAGCACTCAACTATGCTGGTGCATTGTTGGCCAGTTTACCACCCTTACACCCACTGTAAACTTCAGCTGTCTAGGCTCTAAGTTATGAAATTCGCTCCCTAAACATCTCTGCCTTTCTAACTCACCATACTGTTGTAAGACGCTTCTTAAAACCTACCTATTTAATAAAAGATTTTGTCGAGTGTTAAAAATCTCAGAATAGGGATAGATGTCAAATTTTGTTTGGTAATGCACTTGTGAAGCACTTTGGGGTGTTTTATGGCATTAAATGTGTTTTTTAAATGCAAGTTGTTGCTATTTTTATTCTGGTCCCTCTTGCACCATCAGCCTTAGCAACTGGAAAATAAAGGAGTGGATTTTATGAAATGAAGCCCTCAGGACACAGTTTTGTTCCTGAAGGGCTTGTATCAGGAATTTGCATGTTAAGTTAGCATGACCCCACATTAACAAGAGAAAAATCAAATGGGGCCTACCAATATCCACACTTGAATTCTCACTATGTGCTAATATCACTTGCAGCTCTATGGCAGAAGCTTAATTTATTAAATCTAACCAAAGTATAATTGTTCTCTAATCTGGCTTCTATTGTTCTTATGACATGCTACTAACTCAGTGCAGTTCCACATCACTGCCAACAAGTCAATAAAGCTCCCAGAAATAGGCTCATTTTAATAACTAGATCAAGGCTGTGCTTTACAGCAATGTAAAATCATGATGATTGTGTAAGTAATTGTAAAATGTAGCATATAAAATCCATGTCCTTGGGCTGCATAAATTCTTGGAGCTGCTGCTTGAATTTCCCTACACTTCCGGCAAAGTGGTGAATCCCTGAGGATTTCCCTGAACTCTGTAATAGATGGACATTATTCCAGGTCACTTGACAGCATTCTTTGCTGAAGTAAGAGGTTGCATTTTTTTTAAAAAAGAGCTAAAATCAGAAATGTTATCAGGCAAAGAATTCTGCCTAACAAAGAGAATCCTGGTCTACTTTATGAAATATCTGAATGCAACTTTTCAGGTCCTGGTGAACTTTAGTCTGGAATGATCTGCTACTGGACCAAAGCTAGCCGCAAGTTCACTGAGCTAATTGGACATTTTTTTTCCGTGGTTAACTCATTTACACAGTTATTCACCTCTCTCTCTCTCTCTCTGTGAAATTTTATCTTTATGCCATGAGCTAGTCTGTGTTGAAATATGCCTTTAAGAGATTGCTGCATGACATCACTAGAAAGTAAGTGTGCTGTGCGATCGAGTTTTAGATTCGCTTTTGCATTCATCAGAGCACACATGCATACCTCTGCAGCTCTGAGGTCTTCAAGCTTTATACCCCTGTATATGTTTCTCATATGCCTAGCCTCAATAAATGAACCCACAAATTGTTTACCCAATCCCTTATGAGTGATTGGTGATTTTATATTATTGTAAAAACATGACAGTCTGATAGAAGGAAACATAAAATTATACAAGCGAAATTTAAAAGGATCCTGCAACTTAAAGGTAAGTGGCCGCTAGGAAGGAAAACATCCTTAGAACTCGTGGCAAGGTTCACTTTCAATCCATTGTCCATCTTTGCTAAGTCTGAAAGGGAAGAAGGGAAAGACATGCTGGGAAAAAGTGAAAGGAAATTGAGCATTAGAGGGTAAAGACAGTGTGAAGGTTAAATATGGACTCTGTTGTTGAATGAAGGACCACCGTGGCTTCACCTTTCATGGCTATTGATGTGAACATTACAATAGTTGGAAGTAAACATGGGAAACTGCAGTGCCTGTTGGTGACTCCACACTGCCATCCCCATGAAGGAGCAGTACAACATGACTGGACTGAAAATGAGGCATAAAAAGTAAGGGCTGAGGTGCCTGCAAAAGAGTTTGTATGTAGGCCATATATTGCAGTTTGTACATTTCACTTCGTAGTTAAACTACTAGAATCCTGAGTAGACCTGCCAACAAATAAATCAAAATAGGATGTTTTAGGTATACCATCAATAAAATTGAGAGAAAGTAATTGACCAAATGCTAGACCCCAGAGAGCAACAGCAGAAATATCTCCCCAAGTTATAGTAATAGTTTGCATTAAATGACAGTTTACAGCCCCAGACTACTAAAATCAACCTTAACTTTGACATTGGCAGTACCCAAGTGGCTTCATTATAAATGTTCATCTCTTCATGTCAGATAAGCAGACTTAATAATTTACCTGATGAATTATGCTTCAAAATATTCCCCAGTTACAGAGATAACAGAGGGGCCACCAGTGCTAAAAGTCATCTTTCAGCAAAGCAGTCTTCAGTTTATGTAATGTATCTAATGGATTTAAATGAAGGCCAATAGGATTATACACCCACATAGGACAAGACTGGCCTTGGCATTGTCTTAGCTCATCTGGAATGGGCCTGAGGGAGGATCTGTGCAAGATTCAACATCTCATTGTTTGAGGCTTTTAAAGTTGTATTTCTATTTCTGCTCTCCAGCAAGCTTTTAGTTATTAATTTTAGTTGGAACTTTTACCAAATATCTTTTTCGTCTACGCATTTTAGAAAAATAATTTTGTGGAGAGTTTTGTTCTTGTTCTTTTTGTATGCACAACTTACGTGGAATCGTAAGTAGCTGCATATTGTTGCTTACTCAATGAAACTCCAATGACTAGCAAAGTAAGTGTAAGGCAGGCAAAGGAATAAATTGGACAAATGAGAGAGTGTTTGATGGGTCAGTACTGCTGCTAGGGGCAAGTACAAGGATACTTTCTTTATTTGGCACTGTTATGAAGATATTAATGTATATAATGTTATTGGAAATTATTTTAAATTGGTCTTATAGTAGAGTCTGTGTCTCTGGGTGTGAGAGTGTGTGTGTCTTAATTGGATTAAAACCAGCTACTTTGGGTGTTTTATGTATAGTAGTTTTGAGATGTTAAACAATAAGGTAGAGGGAAAATTTGCATTTTGTTGAATGAACCATTCAAAGATTGGGGATGAAATCTTGCACCTAGCTAAGAGACACCAAGCAATATGTTTATATTACGAATAAAATTGTTACTATGAAAGGGATTTATTGTTAGACGAGGCGGAATTCAAAGGGCCTGGTGATACAATGAGAATTTACATTCAAAGGGAAGGCTAGGTGTATACAGAAAAGAGTTTTTTGTGTGTGTAAGTCAGAGGTGTGTCACCTGTAAGCCTATCTAAAACTGTGCAAAGGAACCAAATTGAAAGGGACCTCATTTTGAATTTGTAAGATAAAATGTGCTTTGCCTGGTGTCTATGAGTTTTTGTTGCCTTGGTGAAGAGTTACCAAGGAGTGATTAATTTGGGGATTTGTTTAAAAGTTATTATGGTAGTTAATTGTGGATATGTGTATGTGTATAATTCCTTGTTAAATTAATGAGTTTAATTTAATTTATATAAAAACACCTCTGGAGGCTCGGTGGTTTCATTTCTGAATTCAGAGCTGCATCTCAGACATACCAATTGAAAATATAGATTATGACAGATGTGTAAAATTTCCCTCTGGGATTTTAAGTAACTCAGCCTTTACCAACTGTTGTGTCATAACAGACTCGTCAAGGTGGCCATTCCTGAGGGCAGCAGTGCACTATGCCTGGCAAGAGATGACAGCAAAAAGATTGATGGAAGAGGTGGCTTTTAATTTCAGTGGCAGTGTTATATGATCAGTTGGCTGTAGGCATCTTTGCATCGGGTCCAGATCTGCACTTAGTGGGAGGTTGCAAATGTCATTATCCACAGTTGCTACTAGCTAGATGTGCAAGGATCTGCAGGTATATTTGGTGCCGTAATGGAGAATACAGGTAGTTCAGCTCCAGTGTCTGCATATCACTGTGGCATGCCTTTTTAAATCTTGCAACATTTTCTGTTGCCATTTCACATTAAAAACCATCACTAAATGGAATATGACCTGTTGACAGGGTTGTCCCACTTGGATAGTACATAACATCATGAATTCCTGTGAACATTTCTCTTTAACACCCCCATCAAGCAGCACATAGCCACAAGCTTATACTTCCTTCACTGTCTCCTTAGTCCCATGCTATCCATCTTACTTTTACTCCTTTCATGCCGACCCCAACAGAGGATAGAAGGAAAAGATATTGATGAGAAGGAAGAGAGATGGAGCCGCCCCCTCAACGACTATGAGGATGTTCATGATGCCAAGTTAAATGATGATGAAGAGGGAGAGGATGTGAAAGTTAAAGCTTATCAGTGGGCTCAAGGGTGGAGATGTTGCTCTGTGATCCTCCACCACAACTCCTTGGATCTCATCCCACTTGTCACTTGCGTTTTCACCCCCAGGCTCAGATACCTTAAACTTGGTGTGAAGGGAGGAAAGGGGGGAAAAGCACTTTGGGATATTACTTTATGTAGAAAGATGCTATATAAATGCAGGTCGCAATTGTTACTTGGCATGGTGTCCTGTATGCTGTATAGGACTATACAGCTGTACAGTCAACCGTCTAGCCATTACGTAATTATTGAAATGCAATTTATAAAGATAAGTACAGACATATAGAAGATGAAGAGATCACATTTATATGCAATCTATTTAACTTTATTTATGTACAAGTAATCCCATCTAAACAGCATGTTATAAAAGGCAATGATAATGATTTTCCTTAATCAATGTGCATCTCTTAATAAGAATTAGTTTAATATTAACTGCTTGCAAAGTGACAGTAAGTGCCAAATTGCATTAAATATTTAATGCATAGGAATCATCCAGTTCCATTTCAATTTGAAAACTTATGAAATTGGTACAAATTGGATCATTTTGAATTCAGAAGCATCTGTCGCTTTAAATATTCCTCTTGAACTGTCAAGAGAGACCAATTATCAGAATGAAGATAAAAGAGCCTTTTTTTGGTGCCCCACCGTTATTATCCATCATCCCAAGGTAATTGCTGCCAAGGTCAGGGTTTTAGTTATAACATATTTTAGTGGAGGGGAGTAGAGCACCTATGTCACTACTATGGTTTGTGATAGGTGCGCAGGCTCGGAGATCTTGGGAGGGTTATACCTCTATTCTAAAATTGCCTGTTAAGTACATGTAAGGCACATTTTACATTTGAAAACTGGCATTGACAGAAAATGTGTAGTTCCCTCATTGTTAGCTACAGTCCAAAATATAAACTGCCTGAACCTGCCTGATTACAATGCCAGAAGGGAGACACTTATTTTTTGTGAGTCAAAATTGCCTTTAGATGGGCCATCTTGGATGCCTCGTGGAATTTTTTTTAAATGGAGAAAAAGCCAAGTCAGGGCATTGGCAGTTTTATACAACATGGGCCATAAACACCTGAGTTTAATGGAGCAACAATGTGGCTGATTTGAACTGGGGTTACAGGTGAGGCATTGGCCTGAAAAGGGGATCATTAGACTTATCACCCTGTTAATGTTGACTGTCTGGCCACCACCGTTTTTACCATTTGTGTGTCCTCGTCCTCCTGTGAGCTGGCACCAGTGCTATCCTTGCCCTCTGCCCTGGCTCCAGCCCGCTCATGCCTCGTGCCTAACCACATGTGGATTCCCCACTTGATGCTATCCCCTGAGTTCACCTGCATTGTCAATATCTGAGTTGGTGGCGGTGAATGTGAAGTCAATTGATGATATATCTTCATCATCACTGTCTTCCTGGTCTTCCTCCACCTGCCCGACCAGGTTTCGCTACTTCGGTACCTGAAAGGAAAAAAAAGCACAAGGGAAGGGTTGCGGTGAGCAGGAAGGGGAAAGTAAGAAATGCATGCTTATGCCATCTGTAGCTTATAGGTCAGGAGAGATTATGGGATGAGGGAGATGTCGGATGTGAGAAGGAGCCTGGGGTCTTGGCTGCAACAATTGACAGATGTCAGTGATCCCCACAGGAATCTCAAACATCACCAAGAGCGGCTCGGCAGCACCACCACAGACAAAGCTGGCCGAGTCCTAAAGGACATAGCTGCTAGACTGGGTCTGCAGCAGGTGGTGAAGGAACCAATGAGGGGGAAAAACATACTTGACCTTATCCTCACCAACCTGCCTGCCACAGATTCATCTGTCCATAACATTATCGGTAGAAATGACCACTGCACAGTTCTTGTGCAGATGAAGTCCCATCTTCACATTGAGAGTACCCTCCATTGTATTGCGTGGCACTACCACTGTGCTAAAACTCTGACATGGGCTAATAGATTTTGAACAGGTGTAGCAAGTTAAGACTGGGCAACCATGAGGCACTGTGGACCATCAGCAGCATTACAATTGTACTCAACTGCAATCTGTAACCTCATGGTCTGGCATATCCCCCACTCTACCATTACCACCAAGCCAGGGGATCAACCTTGGTTCAATGATGTGTGCAGGAGAGCATGCCAGGAGGAGCACCAGGTGTCAACCTGGTGAAGCTACAACACAGGACTACCACAAGCAGCAAGTGATAGACAGAGCTAAGCAATCCCACAACCAATGGATTAGATCTAAGCTCTGCGGTCCTGCCACATCCAGCCATGAATAGCAGTGGACAATTAAACAACTCACTGGAAGAGTAGGCTCCACAAGTATCCCCAACCTCCACGATGGGGGAGCTTGGCATATCTACACAAAAGATAAGGCTGAAGCATTCGCAACCATCTTCAGTCAGAAATGTTGAGTGGATGATCCCTCTTGGCCTCCTCCAGAGGTCCCCAGCATCTCAGATGCCAGTCTTCAGCCAATTCAATTCATTCCACGGGAGATGAAGAAACAGTTGAAGGCACTGGATAGTGCAAAGGCTATGGGCCCTGACAATATTTTGGCAATAGTACTGAAGCTTTATGCGCAAGAACTTGCCACACCCCTAGCCAAGCTGTTCCAGTACCGCTACATCGCTGGCATCTACCCAGCAAGGTGGAAAAAAGCCCAGGTATTCCCTGTTCACAAAAAGCAGGACGAAGCCAACATGGCCAATTACCACCCCATCAGTCTACTCTCAATCACCAGTAAAGTGATGGAAGGGTTCATCAATAGTACCATCAAGCGGCACTGGCTTAGCAACATACCTGCTCACTGATGCTCAGTTTGGGTTCTGCCAGAGTCATTCAAATCCTGACCTCATTACTGCCTTGGTTCAAACATGGACAAAAGGCCTGAACTCCAGAGGTGAGGTGAGTGTGACTGCCCTTGACATCAAGGCTGCATTTGACCGAGTGTGGTATCAAGGAGCCCAAGCAAAACTGGAGTCAATGGGAATCAGGGGGAAAATTCTCCACTGGTTGGAGTCATACCTAGCACAAAGAATGATGGTTGTGGTTGTTGGAGGTCAGTCATCTCAGCTCCAGGACATCACTGCAGGAGTTCCTCAGGGCAGTGTCCTAGGCCCAACCATCTTCAGCTGCTTCATCAATGACCTTCCTTCCATCATAAGGTTAGAAGTGAGGATGTTGGCTGCTGATTGCACAATGTTCAGCACCATTCACAACTCCTTAGATACTGAAGCAGTCCATGCCCAAATACAGCAAGACCTGGACAACATTCAGGGCTGACAACTAGCAAGTAACAGTTGTGCCACACAAGTGCCAGGCAATGACCATCTCCAACAAGAAAGAATCTCACACTCTCCTCTTGACATACAATGGCATTACCATAGCTGAATCCCCCGCTATCAACATCCTGGGGGTTACCATTGACCAGAAACTGAACCGGACTAGCCATATAAATACTGTGGCTACAAGAACAGGTCAGAGGTTAGGAATCCTACAGCGAGTAACTCACTTCCTGACTCCCCAAAGCCTGTCCACCATTTTCAAGGCACAAGTCAGGAGTGGGATGGAATACTCTAGAATTGACTGGATGAGTGCAGCTCCAACAACATTCAAGAAGCTTGACACCATCCAGGACAAAGCAGCCCACTTGATTGGCAGCACATCCACTAACATTACTTCCTCCACCACCGAAGCACAGTAGCAGAAGTGTGTATCAGCTACAAGATGCACTGCAGAAACACACCAAGGGTCCTTAGACCGCACCTTCCAAACGCATGACCACTACCATCTAGGACAAGGGCAGCAGATAGATGGGAACACAGCCACCTGTAAGTTCCCCTCCAAATCACTCACCATCCTGACTTTGAAATTTATTGCCGTTCCTTTACTGTCGCTGGGTCAAAATCCTGGAACTCCCTCCCTAACAGCACCGTTGCTGTAATTACGCCACATGGACTGAAGCGGTTCAAGAAGGCAGCTCACCACCACCTTCCCATGGGCAATTAGGGATGGGCAATAAATGCTGGTCCAGCCAGCAAAGCCCACATCCCGTGAAGAATAAAAAAAAGGTCATCACTGTGGCACAGGTAGGGGAATTGGCCCCTGAAAATCCTGGGTGGACACGGCCTCCTGACGAGAGGTCGTCCTGTGCCTTTAGCAGTTCGTCTTGTTCCATTCCAGGAAAAAGGCCAACTAGTACACCCATGTCTGGGAGCAACTAATTAGTGCAGAGACACCTTAAAGTCAGCAGAAAATACCTCAGCACCTGCCATACCATTTCCTACAGACTTTGAAAACTTGAAACAACTATGGAAAGCACCAAAAACATATCCACCAGTAACAACAATTAAAAGTAAATTAGCAACTTAGGTGTAAGTAGTTGATTAACCCTTTAAATAGCATTGATAAGGATTCCAATCTGCTGTTTAACATACATTGATCTGTGCAAGCTTTAAGACAGGCCCTTGACTGAATTGTGCTGCTTCAAACTGGCCTTCTCTGTGTCAAATCAGATGTACACACTGATTGATAGCACGATGCCACGACCTGCACACTTTGCATTCTTTTGGACCCCATGACCACTACCATTTCAAGATGCTTGAAGTGGCCCCACAGAATTTTTATCTTTGAACAAAAATTGTTAGCCTTTAAAAAGTATAATCTTTCAACTAACCAAAAAAACAAGGAACATAAAACCTAAAATAGTTTTCTGAACATAAATATCCACTACCAATATATAATTAATAACAATTCAGGCTAGCCTTTAATTACTGTCATTTCCATGGCAGATTTCTATAAATTATTTTTTTCATTTCCTATGAGTATTCTTTTAGAGGCTGGATTGGCATAATAAACACTTAATATAATCTCAGATGATTTAAGAACACTTGACTGAAATAGCAGCTAAATGATCATTCAGACAAAGCTACTAAATTAACTGAGAGACCGGTTATTAATAAATTATTCAAGTAATCTCTGCTCACAATTTCATTGCAACCCAAAGTTTCTATATTTTGAATTGACTTGCCTGGTACAATTTCCCTTCTATACACTGTATATGTGTTTACACTCATATTGTACAAAAAGCATATGTCATTTATTCTTAATATCCAAGGTATTAAATAAAACAATAATTAGGAAGAGAAGGAAGTGGAAGCAGCCTATGGATCTCACCATACAGTGCACAAGTGTGGATGTTGAGTGAGCACAACATAAAGTTGGGCTCTGATGCCACTTATTGCTGAATTGCCTACTTGGATTTATTAATAAAAACAAAAAACTGCGGATGCTGGAAATCCAAAACAAAAACAGAATAACCTGGAAAATCTCAGCAGGTCTTGCAGTATCGGCGGAGAAGAAAAGAGTTGATGTTTCGAGTCCTCATGGACCCTTCAACATCAGTTCTGCTGAAAGGTCATGAGGACTCGAAACGTCAACTCTTTTCTTCTCCGCCGATGCTGCCAGACCTGCTGAGGTTGTCCAGGTATTTCTGTACTTGGATTTATTGTCTAGGTTCACACTTCAAGAATGGTTAACTC
The DNA here is from genome assembly GCF_017639515.1 of Carcharodon carcharias. NCBI lineage: Eukaryota > Metazoa > Chordata > Chondrichthyes > Lamniformes > Lamnidae > Carcharodon > Carcharodon carcharias. The sequence continues at coordinate 1,209,509 of NC_054491.1, forward strand.
AGCAGTTTGGAACATCAAACCACATCCAAAAGCCTTTATGAGAGCAGATAGCGCAGGGAGAAAATGAAGATTAAAAGAAAATGAGCAATAGCTGGGCTTCTATATATGAACCAGATTGAATTACTATAAAGATGAATTTGTCATCCCTAATAGTATAAAGCAGTGAGGGTGATATCAATTAACTGAAGCAAGACATAGATAGGCTAGCAGAGTAGGCAGACCAGTGGCAGCTGGAACTTAATACCGAGAAGTCTGAGGTGATGCATTTTGTCAGAAGGGATAGGGAGAGGCAATATAAACTTATCAGCACAGTTCTAAAGAATGTGCAGGGATACTGAGACCAAGGGGTTCACATGCATTGATCTTTGATGGTGGCAGGACATAGTGAGGAGTAATTAGCAAAGCATATGAGATCTTGGGTTTTATGAATAGAGATATTGAGTACAAAAGTAGGGAGTTATGGTGAATCATTATAAAACTCTGCTTAGGGAACAATTACACTATTGCATCTAGTTCTGGTCACCACACTCTAAGAAGGGTATAAAGGTCCTTGAGAATAGGTGCAAAGGAAGTTCACCTGAATGGTTCCAAAGATGAAGGATTTTAGCTGTAGGGTTAGAATGGAGAAGCTGGGGTTGTTCTTTTTGGAGCAAAGGAGATTGACGGGGGATTTGTTAGAGGTATATAAGATTAAGACAATGTCATGTTTCACTATATTTTGAACTTTCGGTCGATAAGTTAAAATAATTGAACAATCTGTTAAAATGGCCACGGCAAATCAGGTGACCTTTCTGAGCTCCAAGAGTCCTGAGCGTCGAACAAAAACCTAAATAAATAACGACATTCACAGTCAGCCAGAGAATTCACACATCCATTTGTTTAAGGATGGGTCAAAACCTATAGAGAATGGGGTTTGACTCCATGTTTCAAAAGAGACATCAAAACTCAATGGTGTTAGGGAAATATGAAATGGATCCCATCAACCTTTCATGTACTGTGATGGCCACTCTTCCGGGCACAAAGACCTTGGCTGCCTCAAGCTCTCAAGGTGTGAAAAGCCTCAACGCAGGCTGTTTATCAGCTTAACACACCACCTTATTTTGAAAGGACTTTGGGCTTGTAAACCAGTCACATGGATAAGACAGCCATATTTGTTGCCTGCTTCTAAAATAACAGAAGAAGCAATCTGAAACAGCGAGACCTGCAGAAAGCCATCAAAACAGCTGCAGTGAACTAAACAGCCAGGATATTTAACAGCAATACCTTGAACATGTAAAGGGACTCTCTTCAACCTGTTCCGATTTACCCTGAGAACCAACCTCCTGGAAATCCAGCTACCAGTGGCCTCACAACTCACTGAGAATCCTCTGCTTTCAAGACATCTACTTCAACTAAAAACATCAACTCATCCAAAAAACTACAGTCCTGCCATGTAAAAGAGACTGAGACAATTATACATTGCACGTTTTTTTTCTTCATCTGTCTCTAATCTTTGTGTGAGGATAATGTGTGAGTAATATTGGGTTCTTAAACCTCTGGGGCAAGTGTGGGATAATAAATAAACTTTTTTATTTTAAAACTTATAAAATCGCTTGCTGCTGGGATTATTTAAATTGGGACAACCACTCTGAAGCTAAAAATACACATATCTCACAAAAAAAACCCTTTGATTATTGACAATAAGAAAACACACAAATTCTGTCCGTGACAACCGGTTTAGACAAGTTGGACAAGAAAATACTGTTCCCATTAGCTAATGTTACAAGGACTAGAATGTATGGATTTAAGGTTTTGGGAAATAGATGTGGGGGGAAGTTGGGAAGATTGTTTTTCCACAGTAATTACCTGGAACCCGCTGCCCATGAATGTGGTGGAAGTGAAAATGTCAAATATTTCAAAAGAAAAATGGACGGGGCACTTGAGGGAAATAAACCTACGGAGCTGTGGGGATAACATGGTCGAGTGGGACAGACTAGATTGCTCTACAGAGAGTCAGCACAGACTAGATGGCTCAAATGGCCTTCTTCTGTACCATAATGACTCCATGGCCCGAGCTGTTATAAGCCGAGATGGGTCAAGGCAGATTGATGCGTTGGTCACATTAGTATAGAACCGATGAGTTGTGGACGTCATTCATACACCTGAAAGTAGCTTGGTGGTCATGAAGGGCAGCAAGATCAGCCAGGGTCTGAGCACCACAGGAGGGCCCAATGGGATGAGTCAATATTGGGGTGGGGGGGTGGGGGGGGGGGCTGGTGCGCAGCACAATTGGGGTGTGTTTGCTTGGGCAAGCATATGCTGACAGTGTCCTTCAGTTTTAACATGGAGTTAGGAGGAGTTAGGACTGTACCTTCAGTCTCCACGTTCAGCCAAGTAAGGTGCAGCCTGCAACAGTATCGTTAAGAACCAGTGGTTTGGCTGCTGAGTGCTGAGCATTAGTAGCTTATGCTGCAGGCACTCATAGGGTGGAATCATCCTAGATTTGCACTAAGAGCGGTAACAGGTATGAAAAACAGCTGCAACAGCAGCTTTTCACTCCCAAACGTCCTTTTCCCACCTTATTAATTATGCAGCCACAGGAAACACACTGCCTCACGGGCAGGCACCCTCTGAATCATCCACCAAGTCGTTTCTTCATTCCGGGTGCAGTATCTAAACCGTAACCATGCACACAGTTCTCAGTGATTCAAGCCCAGGACTGCTCCAGTGAAAGCCAGGAAGAGTTCAGTGACATGTCACTAGAATGCCTTTTGGAAGCCCTGTGATATTCTCCACCCCTGTTCTGGCCATAAAAGGTCCATCAGTCTCACCATTCCAGCTTGGGAGGTGGTGGCACTGGTGGTCAGTGCCAACGCGGCACAGAGGAGGTTGCCACCCAGTACAGAAAGAGCATGAATGGTCTCATTCGTGCTGCGAGGGTAAGGCAACCACTTCATCACTCTAAACTCATACACTCGCAAGGCTCTCACACATTCACTGGCATCTCACTTGC